>NC_056733.1:1133838910-1134081410 GCF_019279795.1 Protopterus annectens | reverse complement strand
CGGATGCCTTAAGTAAAGACTATGGCAAGCCATGCAGAATTTTCCTATGTGGTTTATACCACATGAAATGAAATATTTCTGCTTTTTGTGAGATTAAAGGAAATTCTAACTAGTTTTTGTAAATAAACAGCTGATAAGGCACCTGCACACAGACTGAAACACAAATGCTTTTTATGTGGTTATGTTGATAACATTTCTGGAAACATACTGTGCAGAGAAAGATTTCAAATATACAACACAATTGAGAAGGCACTTTCCTAAGTGGCAAACAATACATACGGCTCCTACTACATGCAATTTTCAGCTTTTCTGGTTTACTGAATACAACATAAATCCAAAACCATCATATAAAACTTCTGCACATACAGGAAGAAAGAATGTGCCAAAGACACACAAAACATATTTTTGCAATATCTTACATTTACAACAGCAATGAATGTACAGTGAATATTCAGAAGTAAGATTTTTTTTTTTACTTAACTATTTTAGTTTTATTTAGTCAGCATTCATTTGCATATAATCATACATGACTGAAGCTCACTTCATCAACATGAACAGAACAAATGGTCTTAATGTGAAACAAAGTATGGATGGTATTAATACATAGTCTGGAACTTCACTGCTCCATAGCGGTTATCTAACTACTATGTGAAAGCCATCGGCTCTGCATTACTTCGTATGTATTCGGTTATTGTCGACAGATGCAGCTATGCACAGTCGTGCTTGAAAGACCAAAGGCAATCATTGGACTGTGTAGCTTTTATTATTAATATTTTTAACAAGTTAAGGAGCTTAACAGGTTTTATATAAGAGTATCCTTATGTGGGAACCCTGTTGTTTGCTTTAAAGAATGGAGAGGGGGAAAACAAAAGAACAGAGAAGAATACAACAAATTGTGAGACACAGCAGGAACACATCAAGACTGTTATGCTGCAGGAAATGGGAGACAACGGGGGACTATGTTTCTGGCGGGGGATAGACCCCACCCCCATTTTTTCAAGACTTTTTATATAAGAAGGTAGTGTGGACGGAAAATAGCTAAGAGGGTGTAGGAGAAAGGATAAGGTAAGAAGGGATGACAAGGAGTGGCACCCACAAGAGTCATCAGTCCACACAGCTTTAAACATTTCCACTGCCAGGTGGTGCTGCAGGGTACGGCTCGGAGGGGGTAGGGCCCTGTGTTGGCACTGTGGTAAGCACCATCTGGGACAGTGAGTCTCAAACCCTCTGGAGAGAGGCCACAACTGACTGAAGCCATCTGTCCACAACCTGCTCTGGCATATCCTCAACCAAGTTGCGAAGTCCCTTTCAGCATGTGTTGCCAGGCAGACAAATTTCTGACCCTGTATGTGCATACCTGGACACATAGGGGGTAAACTCTCTCTAAACTGGGAGGTACGTGCCTAGACTTCTCCTGAGGAATTTGTATCTGTAAAACATTGAAAATAAATAGAAGAGAAGGAAAATTAAAAAGGAAAATGGAATGCATAATTCAAATAAGAAACACAGTAAATAAAAGGAGGTGGCAAAAGAGAAAACACATACTGTACATTAAACTCACACATCATGTTATACAGCATTCAGTTTTTTACTTTTATTTTTAAAAATCTTTATTGAAGTAAATCAGAATGTACAGAAAGTGCTGATGCATACATAAGACTACTGATCTGGGACGTGCTTAAATGTATGTGGGAAGAAAGACGAGAAGTGTTTATCCATACTTTGGATGAAATTATACGGGAAGGGCTTATGTGTACTTGGGAACAAAGTATATTGCTATCAAGTTTGGGTGGGGTTTACATTTTGAAGTCTACTATACAAACACAAATTATCATATCTGAGCCTGATGTGCATTTGTGTATAGTATTGTACTGAAAAAATGCTTTATAAATACTTACATCTTATAAAATCAGTTAAAGGAAAAATACTGCACTTGTATATTCACGTATCTTTTACATTTGGTTGCAGTAATGCACTGAATGCATTGAATTGTCAGTACAGAAGACTGTGGGTTCTCTTCCTACACCAGGTAGATCGACTGCTGATGCTGCATAAGGGGGAGCTGTAATCCTGAGTGTGCTGTCCTTTGGATGAGACTTTAAACCGAGGCCCCATCTGCTTGAGTTGGTGGTAGCTCAGATGGATATAAAAGATCCCATGGCATCTATCAAAGAGAGTAGGAATCCTGAACTGTTATTTACAACATATTTACAAATGTAAATATATATAGATATACAAATATATTTACACATGTTCATTATTTTCCTTATAAATCTCTATTAGACCCCCACTCTTTTTCCATAACAACCATCTGATTTTACTTAATATTGTTGCTAAAATCCATTTACCATTAAACATAACTTCATTTATTCTTTCATTCCACATGGCATAAAGTAACTTTTTATCTATTATTTTAACATATTATTTATTTTTATTCTTATAATACCTATATTTAATCGGGTCTATATTAAGAGATCGAAAAGACAAGAGAGCAAACGGCTTAAACATCGAAAATGCCGTACCTTTAAGTTGCTCTTGTGGGGGCTGTGCCCCCCACTAATTATATATACCAACTCCGAGATCACACTACAGTGAGGAAAGGGCAAATTTTCCGATCTTCACTGTACTGTGATTTCAGAAAAACACATCAACGAACAGCATTTCTGATGTTAAAGCCATTCACTCTTCAGGCTGTTCGATTTCATGACAGGAACCCTATTTAAACATATCAATGTGTATTTTATAGACTTGTTTTACATCTTCAAAAAAATCTTCTTTACATACTTTTCCCCATAACTTTCTTACTCTCTTACATTTTAAAAACACAACTTCTCTCATTTCGTTTCTTCTTTTTTTTTTTCAAAGTTGAAGTGAACCTTATTGTCATTCGGACTATAAAACTTGTGCATCACTGAACAAAATTTCGTTACTCTGTCTCAAGGTGGACCCATTTCCACATATAGACAATGTATAGTACAACAGCTACTTTTGACATGACACACATTATTTTCTTAAACTCTACTATACATATTGATAGCACATACAGGAGACTTTTTACACAGTAGTCATTATTGCACATTTGCTTTACAGCTTTGATTAGTGCACAAAATACAAATTTAAGTATCTCAGTGGAGCTATTGCACAAAAAATATACGGTAATGTCGTTAGAATTTTCAGCAGCCTTTTTTCGGAGTTCAGAGTTCAACATGGTGTGGATTTAGTATGAGTTTAGTAGTCTAATGGCCTGTGGAAAGAAAGTCTTATTGAATCTGGCTGTGTTGCATCTCATACAGTGGTAGAGTTTCACAGAAGATAAACAGGTGAACAGTCCATGGGCAAGGTGGGTAGTGTCTCAGGTTACCTTGCTGGCCCCTGCTGAGATGCTGTGACAGTTATACTTCTTGGATCACTGGCAGCGTGGTCCCAGTGATTTTTTTCTGCTACCCTAACCATTTAATGCAGGGCCTTTTGGTCTGAGGTGCAGCAGTTAATGTACCAAGCTGCAACACTCTTGGTTAGTATACTCTTGATGGTGTCTCTGTGGAAGGTAGTGAGAATTGGAGGGCATTGGTTTACCTTACTCATCTTTCGCAGGAAATTAAGGCATTGCTGTGCTTTCTTTAAGATGGCAGTAGTAATAATGCTTCATGCATCTGTGAAATGTACCCCCAGGAATTCTGTGCTTTCCACTCTCTCTCCTATTTTATTATGGATTATTAGTAAAGTGCGTGTTTTATGCCTTCTTCTGAAATCGACAATATTCTCTTTGCTCTTGTTCCTGTTTAGTGTGAGGTTGTTGTTGCACCAGACGAAGAGTTGACTAACTTACCTGTCGGCTGATTTGTCATTGTTGCTAATGAGACCAACAACCGTCATATTGTCTGCAAACTTGATGATGTAGTTCGAGTTAAGCTTGGTGATGCAATCCTGAGCTAACAAGGTGAACAACAGAGGCATAAGAACACAGCCCTGGGGAACCCGAGTGTTCACAGTGATGCTCTCAGAGGTGTTACTGCCAACGCGTACTGTTTGTGGTTTGGCTGTGAGGAAGTCCAGTATCCAACTGCATTGGAGAGTGTTTATTCTCAGCTGTTCACGTTTATTTATCAGATGGTGGGGGATCACTGTGTTGAAGGCAGAGCTAAATTCTAAGAACAATATTCTTGAAAATATAAACCATATTCTACCACTTTTCTTTTCTTTTTATATGGGATATTTCTTTTTACCACCAGTTTATCTATTGCCAGTCTCCACAAAAATCTTGAAATTCTATTTTCTGATTACACAACTTGCTTCTCAAAACTTTAAAATGTTCATCTGTTAGATTTTTTCCATGGTTTTCCATAGTAATGTTCATTACATTCTTATACCATACTTATCTTTCTTTACATCATCAGTTCTTATTTTCACACAAAATATTTTTTTTCTTGGTAACATTTTATTTTTTAATTTATACACTTTTTTTCTCTTTTTTTATCATCCTCCAAATTTCTCATACTTGTATTTATATAATTTTACTACTACTCTCTTATCCTTTTCATTTATCCACTTTAACACGTTTTACAAATTTAATAAAGCAGCATACATCATTGGGTTAAATAACCCTAAACATCCTTCTTCTTTATTTACTGTACATACAAAACTCCTCTTTTTACTGGGTTTAATCTAGAATCCCAGATAAATGAAAAAATTAACTGCAATAATTCCTTTTCAAATGTTGTTGGCAACATAAATACTCTTGCTAAATATGCTATTTTCCCACCAGTACTGAATTTATCAAATAAACCTTTTTTTCTGAAAGATAATTTATATATGTTCTGTAGAAAAGACAGGCTTGTTTTATTTATTTATTTGGCATTTGTGTACCGGGAAAGTCCATTTTCAGTAGAGGGCCAGGGAGAAAAGCCCCAGATACAGATGGTCAACAGAATGAAAAACTAGACGGTAATAATAAAGTTATAACATTCACGCACAAAATTTGAAAAACGACACATTAGTTTGTCAGAATAAAAACTCGACAAAATAAAGTCACAGGGCTATATTCAATGTAGCCTACAATAAGTGTACACTATGTATTTAAGAACCATCTTACCATATTTTTGTGTTTTTTAGTCAATCAGAAAAATTACACTAAGTGTAGTCTGCACTTTGTGGTAATCTTTATGAATCTCTACTGATATTTAAAGCTTCAAGAATATCCGTAGGAAAACTAAAATTAGGAGGAAGAAGGTGTGAGTTATGTCTGTGTTGTCTGTTCATTTAGAACGTTATGCACTTAGTGTAAGGGTTACTGAATCCCTACACTAAGTGCAGGGGGTACTGAATCCCGGGGACAGTGTTAAAGCATAAATTATATTTTTGCTGTTTTCTTCCACTGAATTCTACTTACATCTTTATTCCCAAAATTTACACCTAACACAGAAATTTCATTCATTGTAAAATATATGCCCCTATCATTACTACATATATATATATATATATATATATATATATATATATATATATATATATATATATATATATACATATATTTATTATCTCTTCTTTCAGTGCAATACATGCAAATTCATAAATTAACCATGGTGCAATACTCTAATGTTCACAGTGGACTCGAACAGTGACCTACTACACTTTAGGCTGTGACTCAACCTACTTGGCTACTTGGAAATTGACAATATAAAGAAATCCCCTTTTTCAACTCCTTTTCTTTTCCTAATTTTTTTTTTTTTTACTTTTTACTTTCCATATTTCTTCACTGCCTTCTTTTTTTTTCTTTAAACATTTCTTGTACATATTGTGCTCCACTATTCATCATCTTTTCCTGGGTTCTTTCTGTTTCTCCATTTTTATTTCTGTAATTACACTAACATCTTCCTTTACTAATTAAATAACTCTATACTACTTCTCTTTTTCTTGGTCAAAAATATATTTGCTTATATAACAATTCTTGTATAATTCTTTTTCTTTGTCAAAGTACTTTCTACCATTATGTTCTAAATCTTCCAAAGCATAAGTATACGTTCTTTTATGTTTTCTTTCTCTGCTTTTTTCACATCATATTGTCACTGCACAAAAAAAAAAAAAAAACAAGTTTTTATATTTTTCTTTAAATATCATCTACCATTCAGATCAATTTTTATAAAATGTTCTCAATGTATTACTAATCTCTTTTCTTCTTCATCACATGCTTTCTCATTTATCCATTTTATTCCTTTGTCTATTTTTATAAATTCCTTGTTTTACTTTATCTCTAAGCTACATTGCAAGGTGATCAGAAAATCATGTTTCAACTACCTCCCCTTCTCCTATAACTAAACCTGCTGATGCTATAAAATAATCTTTTTCAGTTCTATACACACCCCTTTTGTAAGTCCATGAATTTTTGTCACAGAGTTTTAACTTACCATATCTTAAAGCTTCTAACATTTTTCTTCTATCATTTCTTCTCTTTTTACGCGTGCCTCTTAGATCAAAATGAAAGTCTCATGATATAACATTTATATAGGGTCATAGGTAGGTACTAGACTATTGACCAAGGGCCTAAGTAAGCCAAGCCAACAAGGTTCCCTGGCTTACGCAACCCAAGAAAGTTATTTTCCTGTGCCCCTGTCAAGCAGAGCCACAGAAGTGATCCCCGGGGTGTATTTCCTATTTCCCATCCACTTATCAAGATTTTTCTTGAAGAGTGCTAATGAGGAACTTTGCTCGACATAGATGGATAGCTTGACCCAGAGTATGGGAAGTCTCTGGGACAGGAATATATCCCTACAGTATGTCCTGTTTATTGTGGTGACAAGGTTTAGGTCCCTAGAGCGTGTAGCTCTGAGGGATTGGGATTTCTTTAGATGTAGCATGCCCAACAGCTCTGGGTTTTACATAGCTTTATATGTTAGGCAGAGATCACCTCGGAGTAGGCGATATGCTATGGAGTAAAGCTGGAGTTTTTTTGAGACGGTCAGTGTACGGCATCTGTTTGAGGCCAGTAATCCTCTTTGTGAGGTACTTCTGTGGCCTTTCCAGCTGCTGCAGATGTCTTGTGAGGTACATTCCAAAAGGGGCGTTGTACTCTATAATGGATCTAATGAGTGTCGAGTAGAGGGGGAAAATGACCTCTTTTTTTCCTAGATGAGAACCCTTTTGTGATGAGGTGTGCCATGTAGAAGGATTTCCTGACGACTGTGGCGATGTGATTATCAAAGGAGAGACTACTGTCCACCTGGGACCCAGGTCTCTTATCACACATTCGGCATTAAGTAGACTGCCGCCTATGTGGTAGTTCATAGTTTTTACCAAAGGGGATGACAATGCACTTGGCTCTGACACCAGGCATCTGTCTCAGTGAGGCCCTTCTGTAGGATGTCCACATCATTTGAGGACTCAACTATGGCTCCTAGTTTGCAGTCATCTGAGAACTTCATTAGCCAAAGGCCTTCTGTGTTAGCCTGTACTTCAGAGAAGTAGATACCAAACAGGAGAGGTCCCAGGACTGAACCCTGTGGTACTCCACTTGTCACTGGTTTGAAGTCAGATTTGGAGTCTGCAACTTTTACAGTGTGGGTTCTGTCAGTGAACCAAATGGCAACCCATCTTGTGACATAGGGATTTATACCCAGTTTAGTGAGTTTAGCTATAATTCCAGAATGGGGGATGGTGTTGAAAGCCTCGGCGAGGTCAAGATAGGCTGTGTGAACCACCTTACCCTCATCTCCAGCTTTGGTGACTGCCTCAAAGACGTTGATCAGGTTCAGGAGGCATGATCTGCCTTTCACAAACCTGAACTGGGTGGGGTCCAGAGTTTGGAGGTTACCAATGTCTTTGTTTATAAGTTCCATGATGATACGTTCCATGGCCTTGCAGACCAGGCTCGTTAGGCTAATAGGGTGGTCGCTTCTGGGGTCTATGGTGGCTCCCCCTTTGTGGAGTGGGATAACCATCGCTGTGCAACATTCAGTGAGCACAAAGCCTGAGGTGAGGCTATGACTGAACATGGTGCTTAGGTGGGGTGCCAGTTCATTCTGTAGTTCACGTAGAACGCAGCCTGGGATGTTGTCGGGTCCCATGGCTGCTGTGTTTTTGGCTTTGGAAAGTGTGTTTTTTACCTGTGCAGCCATGATTACAGGAACTTTGCATTCTTCTGGTATAGAGATGGGGCCTTTAGGGGGTGGGGGGGGGGGTAAAGTTAGCACTTGAACCTAACTGCTAGGATGTTGGCAATATAGTTGGTTCTGTATATTTAGTGCCATTGTGCTGTAACTCAGAGCAGATCTGAGTGTTGACATTGAGATTCTTGACATAGCTATAGAATGCTTTGTGGTTGTCTTTAGAATCAGTGGCGATTTTGTTTTCATAACTAGCTTTGGAGGATTTTATGAGGGATCTCAGCTTCTTACTGAGGCTGACCAGGGAGCTCTTTCAGTCATGGGATTTTACTCTTTTCTGCAACAGTTTCTTTCTTCTGTTGTAGAGTTTGTTTATGGCAGGGGACTACCAGATTGGCTTCCTTTTCTTGGAGGATAGCATCTTGGTTCTGTTAGGGATAGCAAGATCCATGCACTCGTGTAAGTGTGTATAAAGTGCATTTGTGTATGATTCAGTAGTCGTACCTCTATTGTCCGTCTGCATGAGTGTCGTATAGTTTGCCACTTCTGTCTTAAGAAGCGTGAAGTTGGCTTTGGAGAAATCTTTTATGGTAGTTTCCCTAATGGGGGGTGGGGGTGGGTTGTGGATGTCCAGGCTAATTAGCTTGTGGTCAGATCTGACCAAAGAGGAATTGACTTCTGGTGTGGAACACTGGTCACCCATGTTGGTAATGACCACGTCTAAGATACTGCTGCCCCTTGTGGGGGTGTGGATAAGTTGATCCAAGGCGTTGGAATTTATGAATTCCAGAAAACGTTGAGCAAAAGAGTTGGTACATGAGTAGTTTTCCCAGTTACTGGTGGGGTAGTTGAAATTGCCCATTATTAGGGTGTTGGGTTGTACCCTAATATTTTCCAGTGTATCAAAAAATGAGGAGTGGGAATCCTGTGGCATGATGGGAAATCTGTAGCAAGTTACAATTTGGATTGCGGTCTTGCCCAGAGTTAGTTGCACTTGGGTAATCTTGGATGCATTATGCTGAGCAATTAGCCTGGAGGTGTGGATATCCTTAATGAATATGGACATTCCTCCACCTTTAGTGTTTCGGTCCAGGTTAGGTGGCCGAAAGGTGTGGTATGAATTATAGCCTGGTAATGCAGGGGTACTCTCTGGAGCCTTGAACCAGGTCTCTGTCACTGCACAGATGTCGATGTTCTCCATTTTAAGGAGTGCCTCGAGTGAATGCATTTTGAGGTTTAGACTTTCAGCATTGAGTAGCATTATCCTCAGACTATGCTTGCTTGTACCTGTTATGGTGGTGAATTTGTCATTTGAACCCTGCCTACAAAAGGCACTGTAGGGGTGGCAAGAGCCTTAGCCAGTATCCGTAATCCCAAGGGCAACAGGTGCAGGCCATCTCTAGCAAAGCATTGTGGTCTGTCGATCATGTCATCCTAGGCAGACATATACTGGATCCCCTTAGAATGACACCAGAAACTTAGCCAATTGTTGAAGTCAATCATTTTGTCCTTGTACTGTGGTTTAATTCTGGGTGATGGCAGGATGCTACTCAGGGCTAGGGTCATACCTGCCTGGGCTACAAGTTCGGAGAGCTGCTCCATGTCTCTTTCCATGTAGTCCAGGGAGGTACATCTCAGGTCATTCACACCAACATGGACAATGACAGAGTCATATTTGTACTTGTTGTGGAGTGACCTGAGTGCATGCGTTACGTGGCAGATCCTGGCACCTGACAGGCAGCTGACAGTAACTTTCTCCTTGTTTAGCTTGGTGAGTGGAACATCAGTGTGCCTGACTATGGAGTCACCTATGACTAGAGTGTTGGGTATGTTGTTATGCCTTATGGGCTGTGGTTGAGTTGCACACTGAGTTTGTGGGCTATGTGTCACTTAGGTTGTGTTGGGGGGTGGAGGTTGCATGCGTTTCTGCTTTGGAGGTCTCTGTTGCTTTAGCAGATTTTTATTGAAAGCCTCTGCGAATGTAGGTGTGTTTTGTGTTGCTATGTGTGTTTTGGTGGTGTAGGTTTTGAGGGACTATGTGATGAGTGTGGTGTGGTGCAAGTGTTTACCTTCTCCTCTTGACTGTCTAGTCCAGTATTGGGTGAAGAGAGCTTTGCTTCCAGTTTGGTTATATAAGTGCATCTCTCACAGATTGTAGTGTTGGGTGGTAGGAGGAGAGGGTTGTCTGTGTACATGAGGCAATTGCTGCATTGCCCCAAGATACCCAGATTCATCTGGTAGACAGGAGAAAACACCGGGAGCTGACCCTTAGACATGCTTGGATAGGTGCTTATTTATTAAGTACTATAAACTGCTTTCCTCTAGACAAGTGAGGAAAGTTGAGTGCTGCAGTAATTTGTAGCTTATTTAGTGCTTACAATGAGTTCAGAACAAGTGCTGAGCTCAAAGGAACAGATTTGAGTGCTAAAACTAAAAAACTGTCTAGTTCTAAGACAAAAATTGAAGAGCAGACTTTATGGGGCACCAGGAATAGTTTAACCCTAGTTAAGTGGAGATGCATAAAGTGTATTTATATATATATATATATATATATATATATTACAGAAGCAAATGAGCAAACTGATTTTAAAAAAAATAACCAATAAAAAGCTAAAACCTGTACTCCATTCCAGCAGTCTTCGATCCGACAAGTTCTAACTGCACACTCCTGCCACTAGGGTGCAGGGGAACCTTATCCAAAAAAGATGGTTGCTATGATTAACATGATTAACCTTATCCAAAAAAGATAATTGCTATGATTAACATAGCAATTAATTACAAAACATATTTACAGATGAAGAACATAGTACATCAGTAGACAACTAGAATCTTTATCTGCGAAGTACATAACAGACATTGACAAATCTTACAATAAGAAGTTCCTGCTGTATAAGTACTAGGCTTATGAGCATCTGACCTTACTATAATCAAGGTAGTTAGTGGGGTGGAAAGAAAGGTAGTGGTTGGATGGGGTGGGTGATATTAGAGTGGGAGTTGCAAGGGCATAGCCAGCATGTTTTTAGGTGTGCTTTTAGTAAAGTTTTGAAGTGGGTGCATGATGGTACGGAGGTAATTGTGGGTGGGAGGGTGTTCCATAATTTGGCTATGGCACAACAGAATAGTGCTTCACCAGCAGAGTTATTGGCTTTAGTGATCTGCAAGTGATTTTTGTTGCTGGATCTTAGTGGTCTGGTGGTGCGATAGGGTTGGAGTAGATTCTGTAGGGATGGGGCATTTAGTGGATGGTTTACTAGTTTGTGGACGAGTGAGAGTTGATACCATTAAAGGAGGTGAGGGAGTTCAAGTCAGCCCGGTTCAGCAAGTGAGAGACAGTGGTGACTACGGTAGGATGCCCCTGTGTCGAATTTGGCAATTTTTTTGTAGCAGGTCTCTAGCATGTTTAGATCGCATTGCCTTAGGTTGGTATATATTGGAGAGGCATAAAGTAGGGTGGAGATAAGGTGGGAATTTGCTATTGAAATCTTTGCTGCTTTGGTGAGAAGTTGCTTATTTCTGTATAACGCTTCTAGTTTTTTGTGGACTTTTTTATGGTCATGGATATGTGAATGTAAAATTTTAGTTTATTGTCTATTTCCACTCCTAGCAAGTTGGTGTGTTCAGTTGGGTATATAGCGGTGTTGTCTTTTGCTGTGATGTTAAAGTGAGAGTTGTTTTGAATATGTTTGGTGGGTTGGAAGATGAGTAGTTTAGTTTTGTTTGGGTTGAGTGTTAATTGGACATCGGATAACCAAGTTTCAACACAGGAAAAGGCTTTGTGTGTGACTTTTTGCAGTTTGGGTAGGGACTGGGCTGAGCAGATGATAATTGAGTCATCTGCATATTGTATGAGTGTGCCATGTTTGGTGGCAGAGGCTAGATTATTGGTGAAAACAGAGAAGAGTAGGGGTCCAAGGATGGATCCTTGGGGAACCCCTATAGAGACAGGTAGTCATACCTATGACATTATTATGACATACCATGACATTTGTGATAAGTCCTAGATTGGACTGTCACCCACCTCTCAAGAAACACTTAGAGGGTGGTCTCTGGTGTTAGTTCTTACTCCACCCAGCCTCTTAGCTGTGAGGTCCCATAGGGCTCCATTCTAGGTTCAATTATTTTTCCTGTGTACACAGGTCTACTCAGTGATTTGGTTAGATGGACACGTGTATAATATTAGCATTACCTCTCCTTTCCTCTAGCACATGTAGACTACCTGGTCCAATGTAAGCACTGTATGAAGGATACTCATGTTTGCATGTCAGTAAAAGGTCTCTGAGACTATTGCTATCCCCTTTCATGCCACTCCAAAGTTTTCCAAGGATTCAGTCCTTACCACCCCATATGTACTGTCCAAGGTGGCCAGAGACTGGAGTTTTTGTCCAAGGTGTGTAACCTTGGACTGATACTTGACAACTGATGGTCACTTCAGGATAGGGTGTCAACCTTCATCTTGTTGTTACCAAGTGAGGAACACAAGCCATATTAAGTATTGTGTTCCATTAGAGGACTTACCAACTGTTGTGCAAAACTTGGTTATATTCCACGTAGACTACTGTAATGCCTTTTATTGGGGTCTTTTAGGCATTGGAGCAAGACATGTTGCAGTGAGTGGAAATTTTGCTGCAGGACTACCTACCGGGGCACTAAGATAAAGCCATAGAACCCCTGTTTTCCACTCTCAGCACTGGCTGCTGTTCAGTATTAAACTGCCTCAAAAATTCTTGTGATTAGAGTTCAAATCCCATGCAAGAAAAGGGGTTCATCTATAATGAAGAGTTTTTAGTTCCTTACCATCCATCATGGATACTCTGGGCTGCCAGTGAGTCCCACGTTTAGATTCAAGTCTTCCAGATTTACACCGTTTTGTTTTTTCTGTTCCAGGCCCATGGAATATATTAAGATGGTAACTTTCTCAGTACTGTTTTAGCAGATGTCTTATGATGCACTTATTTCACATAGAATTCTGGGATCATTTCTAACTGATTCATAAGATTTTAATTTTAATCTTAACACTTTTTCTTTTAACTCCTGTACTTACCTTCATTCCTAATTATTATTACATACCAAATAACACATGCTATAATCTTTTAATGGTATTTTGTTTTGTTATTTCTGTGTTTGTTGCTGTTAAGTATATGTTTGTGATTCAGTCTGTAAAATGTCTACTCATACAGGTATGCAAATAAAGAAATATTGACTGGAATGCAATACTGAGAAGGCAGAAATTAAAATGAATTCTGTTTAGTAAGTATAAAGCAAAAACAGAGAAGCAACAAACCTAAACAAAAAAGTGTTCTTTATCCAGGGGGAATGTGCCATGTAACTCATATAAGATTAACTGTAGTTTCTAGTTTGTGTCTGCAACGTCTTTGCATCAACAGGTGATGCAGATTGTACAGAAGGTGGGATAATACCGTTTGTTGTGAAATGGGACACCATTATTATGTTTTGCTTCTAGTTGGAAGAAGTGACACAAACATAAATGTCATCATCAAGGTAACAAAACTGAGATGTGCACTAGCCATGAGCTCAGTGTCACAGTTTTGTTACAGTCTGCGTGTTTGAATCTCAACAAAGAAAAGCTCTGAATCTAGTCATGCTGTTTAAAAAGACAACAAGGTACTAATATTTACTAGTCCATAAATATTGGCTTAATATAAAAGTACAAAGCTGACTAATAAACAGATGACTCAAAAATGTAATGGTGGGTACAGTTACGATCACTAGAAGGAGTTTTGAAAAATGCAAATGAATTATATAGTTCAAAATTATTAGCTTTCTTGTTGTTTGCTAATGAATGTCCTTCTCAGGGGGTGAAAATAAAATGTCCTTTTTAACTTCTGCATACAGTCCCACTGTATCCTTATGGAAAAACTGTCATTACCTTTCCCAAGGACTGTAACCATGTCTCACTTAAAGAGAGGGTCTGCACATTTAACTACCCTAAGACCATGGCACTGAAGTAAAGAATTTCACTTCTAGTGGCAGGACCTCATGATACTAGACATAAGTATGAAGAGGTAGAAGTTCTCTCCCGATAGATCCTACTAAAATGTGACTAAGAACTTTATGCATCAGCCCCCTGGTAGAGACAGCCATGACTACCTCAACCAGATGGGGACAGTAATAGTCACTGCTGGCAACAGTTCCCCTCATCCTGAGCAAAATCTTGAGGTCTGGCATTGGATGCGAAGGCACATAATTATCCCACACATTGCTCATGAGAAAAGTGTTTAACATGACAGTATCCTGTATGACTGTCCTGCAACAACAGAAGCAAAGCTGATAGTTACAAGGCAAGGCAAACAGCCCTATCATTATACAAAAACACAGCTTACCCAAAGTATGACCAAAGGCTACAAAGGTGAGTTTAGCTCACCTGGTCTTTGTACAGTCGCCTCTTTCCCTGATTAGAGTTTACTTATGGGTCTGGATAACCAGAATGGAAGAATACAGAAACTCTAACTTTCAGTGCTGTGCCACACTTCAACTAACAAAACAGTGTTAGGTTTCAGCTTTTTAATTCGGTTAAGTCTAGTTAATGGCTCACGTGCTTCGGGTGTCATTACATTACTAAATCAGCAGATAGAAACATGCATTATACATGAAAAGTCCCAAAATTAAGTGCAAAGCATTATGAAATGTGAATCCTCTGAAGCCTAGCCTCAGAAGGAAGTTAGCTGGACTACATTCCTATAAAAAAGTGTAGTATTTTTTCATACCATGTAATGGAAGTCTAGAGGAATGTTTTTGTGAAATTTAGAAATGTGACACTAGGGAAAATAAAGGTCTTTTTTGTGTCAGTGTCACATACAATAATTACAAAACCCTGCGCTTACTATGGAAATATATGACATCTTCAGAAACATTTCTCACAGTGGCCTCGAAACACTGTGCAGGAGTACAGTTGTGTAAGAACTTGTATAACAATTGATGTTCGAATAGATCAGTAATGGTGACTGATGGGACATATCCTGCCAAGAATAAAGTGCATCCAGCCAGTACAATGAAGATAAGATTCTTCTTCCTTAAATGCTGTATGTACATTTGAACTTAGCCCTAGGTACGAGAGATACATCCTGGTCCTTATAGCTGTATGAGCACCTCATTGGTTCTTTTGAGCTTTTTTTTTCTTACAAGTTGTCTCAGGTTTCAACTTTCTGTTACCTAAGAAGTTAAGTTGTGAGTGTTTCTGCCATTTCACACTGAGCTAATCGAAGGAAGGACACTGAGCAAACTCGGATCTAAAATATATAGCATTAAGTATCCTGTTTTTTTGCTTATTTTTTCGAGTTATTTATAGCACTTTGTGTACTGTATATTTTTCTAGCTAGTTTCACTGTGTGTG
This sequence comes from Protopterus annectens, assembly GCF_019279795.1. Classification (NCBI taxonomy): domain Eukaryota; kingdom Metazoa; phylum Chordata; order Ceratodontiformes; family Protopteridae; genus Protopterus; species Protopterus annectens. Next base: position 1,134,065,960 of record NC_056733.1, on the reverse strand, counting down.
AGGTATTAACTGGAAATTGTCCACTTTTATTAAGCATCTGTTGGGTTGTTTGATTCTGATAACTTTTTTGCAGTTAAAAGCTTTCTCTAGAGGCTCCTTTAGCTGTTTAAAACTTTCATTTAAAGGCTCATTGCTGCTTTTCTGCTGTGAGAAACATTTCTGCAGTTTGTTTCCCACCCTTCCTCCCTATTGGTATGCTGTTCTTATAGTTGGTGGCTTTGCAGTTGCCCGCCCCTACTGTAAATTTGATCTGGGACCCTCCTCCCAGTCTAGTGTCATTACCTTATTCTACCTCCTTTCTCTCTTTCCACTTAGAAAAAAAAATTCTAAGCTTGTTTCCTGCCTTTCCTGTGGGTAGTCTAATCTGGATACAGATTTGCTGTGTCCAGGACTATTTGTGGGCTTCTAAGCCCCCAAGCCTTTCTGTGTTGGAGGGAAGCCTTCTAGCTTAATTTTGTTTCTTAGAACTAGCCAGTTTTTTTTATTTCAGCATTCAAGTCTGTTTCTTTGAGCTCAGCACTTGTTCAGATCTTATTGTAAGCACTAAATAAGCTACAAATTACTACAGCACTCAACTTTCCTCACTGTCTACAGGAAAATAGTTTCTAGTACTTAACAAATAAGCACCTATCCAGGCATGTCTAAGGGTCAGCTCCCAGTGTTTTCTCCTGTCTACCTGATGAATCTGGGCATCTTGGGGCAATGCAGCAATTGCCTCATGTACACAGACAACCCTCTCCTCCTACCACCCAACACTACAACCTGTGAGAGAAGCACTTATATAGCCAAACTGGAAGCAAAGCTCTCTTCACCTAAGACTGGACTAGACAGTCAAGAGGAGAAGGTAAACACTTGCACCAGACTACACTCAGCACGTAGTCCCTCAAAACCTACACCACCGAAACACACACATAGAAACACAAAAGACACACCTACATTCGCGGAGGCTCTCAATAAAAACGTGCCCAAGCAACAGGGACCTCCAAAGCAGAAACACAAGCAACCTCCACCCCCCCAACACAACCCAAATGACACACAGCCCACAAACTCAGTGTGCAACTCAACCACAGCCCATAAGGCATAACAACGTACCCAATACTCTATAGGTGACTCTATAGTGAGGCACACTGATGTTCCACTCACCAGGCTAAACAAGGAGAAAGTTACTGTCAGCTGCCTGTCGGGTGCCAGAATCTGCCACATAATGCATGCACTCATGTCACTCCACAACAAGTACAAATATGACTCTGTCAATGTCCATGTTGGTGTGAATGACCTGAGACGTACCTCCCTGGACTACATGAAAAGGGACATGGAGGAGTTGTCCGATCTTGTAGCCCAGGCAGGTATGACCCTAGCCCTGAGTAGCATCCTGCCATCACGCAGAATGATACCAAAGTACAAGGACAAAATGATTGACTTCAACAATTGGCTAAGCTTCTGGTGTCATTCTAAGGGGATCCAGTATCTGTCTGCCTGGGATGACATGATCGACAAACCACGATGCTTTGCCAGAGATGGCCTGCATCTGTTGTCCCTGGGATTCCGGATAATGGCTAAGGCTCTAGCCACCCCATATAGTGCCTTTTTTAGGCAAGGTTCAAATGACAAATTCGCCATCGTAACAGGTACAGGCAAGACGAATCTGAGGGTATTGCTACTCAGTGCTAGAAGTCTAAACCTCAAAATGCACTCACTCGAGGCACTCCTTAAAATGGAGAACATCGACATCTGTGCAGTGACAGAGACCTGGTTCAAGGCTCCAGAGAGTACCCCTGCATTACCAGGCTATAATGCATACCACACCTTTCGGCCACCTAACCTGGACCGAAACTCTAAAGGCGGAGGCGTGTCCATATTCATTAAGGATATCCACACCTCCACGCTAGTTGCTCAGCATAATGCATCCGAGATTATTATCCAAGTGCAACTAACTCCGGGCAAGACCGCAATCCAAATTGTAGCTTGCTACAGATCCCCCACCATGCCCCAGGATTCCCACTCCTCATTTCTTGATACAATGGAAAATATTAGGGTACAACCTAACACCCTAATAATATGCAATTCCAACTACCCTACCATTAACTGGGAAAACTACTCATTTACCAACTCTTGTGCTCAGCGTTTTCTGGAATTCATAAATTCCAATGCCTTGGATCAATTTATCCACACCCCCACCAGGGGCAGCAATATCCTAGACCTGGTTATTACCAACATGGGCAACCGGTGCTCCATATCAGAGGTCAATTCCTCGTTGGTCAGATCCGACCACAAGCTAATCATCCTAGACATCCACATCCCTCCCCCAGCCCTCATTAGGGAAACCACAGTAAAAAATTTCTCCAAAGCCAACTTCACGCTTCTTAAGACAGAAGTGGCAAACTTCACGACACCCATGCTGACGGACAACAGAGGTATGTCTACTGAATCCTACACAAATGCACTTTATAAGCACTTACTGAGTGCATGGATCGTGCAATCCCTAACAGAACCAAGATGCTATCCTCCAAAATAAGGAAGCCAATCTGGTGGTCCCTTGCCATAAACAAACTCTACAACAGAAGAAAGAAACTGTTGCAAAAAGGAGTAAAATCCCATGACTGGAGAAAGTCCCTGGTCAGCCTCAGTAAGAAGCTGAGATCCCTCATAAAATCCTCCAAAGCTAGTTATGAAAACAAAGTCACCACTGACTCTAAAGACAACCACAAAGCATTCTATAGCTATGTCAAGAATTTCAATGGCATCACTCAGATCTGCTCTGAGTTACAGCACAATGGCACTAAATATACAGAACCAACTGATATTGCCAACATCCCGGCAGATAGGTTCAGTGCTAACTTTACCCCCCTGTCATCCCCTAAAGGGCCCATCTCTATACCAGAAGAATGCAAAGTTCCTGTAATCACGGCTGCACAGGTGGAAAACACACTATCCAAAGCCAAGAACATAGCATCCATGGGGACCTGACAACATCCCAGGCTGTGTTCTACATGAACTACAGAACGAACTGGCACCCCACCTAAGTACCATGTTCAATCATAGCCTCACCTCAGGCTATGTGCCCACTGAATAGCGCACAGCGACGGTTATCCCACTCCACAAAGGGGGAGCCACCACAGACCCCAGAAACTACCACCCCATTAGCCTAACGAGCCGGGTCTGCAAGGCTATGGAACGTATTATCATGGAACTTATAAACAATGACATTGGTAATCTCCAAACCCAGGACCCCACCCAGTTCGGGTTTGTAAAAGGCAGATCATGTCTCCTAAGCCTGATAGACTTCTTTGAAGTAGTCACCAAAGCCGTCGATGAGGGTAAGGTGGTTCACACAGCCTATCTAGATCTCGCGACACCATCCCCCACTCTGGAATTATAGATAAACTCACTAAACTAGGTATAAATCCCTGTCACAGGATGGGTTGCCAACTGGCTCACTGACAGAACCCACACTGTGAAAGTTGCGGACTCCAAATCCAACTTCAGACCAGTGACAAGTGGAGTACCACAGGGTTCAGTCCTGGGTCCTCTTCTGTTTGGTATCTACTTCTCTGAAGTACAGGCTAACACAGAATGTCTTTGTTTAATGAAGTTCGCAGATGACTGCAAACTAGGAGCCATAATCAAAGCCCCAAAAGATGTGGACATCCTACAAAAGGGCTTCGCTAAGACAGATGTCTGGTGTCAAAGCCATGGCCTCAAGCTCAATGCCAAAAAGTGCATTGTCATATTTTTTGGTAAAAACTTTGTACCCATGAACTACCACACAGGTGGTAGTCTACTTAACACCGAAAGTGTGATAAGAGACCTTGGGACACAGGTGGACAGTAGTCTCTCCTTTGATAATCACATCGCCACAGTGGTCAGGAAATCCTTCTACGTGGCACACCTCATCACAAAAGGTTTCACATCCAGAAAAAAAGAGGTCATTGTTCCCCTCTACTCATCACACATTAGACCCATTATAGAGTACAGCGCCCCTTTTGGTATGTACCTCACAAGACATCTACAACAACTGGAGAGGCCACAGAAATACCTCACAAAGAGGATTACTGGCCTCAAACAGATGCCCTATGCAGACCGTCTCAAAAAACTCCAGCTTTACTCCGTTGCATATCTCCTTCTCAGAGGCGATCTCTGCCTAACATACAAAGCTATGTCAAACCCAGAGCTGTTGGACATGCTCCACTTAAAGAAATCCCAATCGCTCCGAGCTACACGCTGTAGGGACCTAAACCTTGTCACCACAACAAACAGAACATGCTGGAGTGATAGATTCCTGTCCCAGAGACTTCCCATACTCTGGAACAGACTGCCTATATATATGTCAAACAGAGCTCCTCATTAGCACTCTTCAAGACAAATCTTGATGATTGGATGGGAAATAGGAAATTTACCCCGGGGATCACTTCTGTGGCTCTGCTCGACAGGGAAACAGGAAAATAATTTTCTTGGGTGGCGAAAGCCAGGATAGCTTTTTGGCTAGGCTTATATAGGCCCTAGGGCCAATAGCCTAGTACCTACCTACCTACCTATGAACCTATGAACTATGGAATAGGTTTCCCCATCCATGTAAAACAGAGTTCATCTCTGACTCTATTTAAATGAAACCTTAAACAACTAGATGGGAAATCGTAAATCCACCCCTTGGTCAAGCCCCCATGTCCCTTATGGACAGAGGCTGTCAACATTAAAAAGTAGTATCCTAACAACCTCCCCAAATCCGTAGCTACCTGCCTACTTACATGCCTCTCCACCATATGACACTTGGGACCCAAATGGTTTAATGTGTGCAGCTAGCCTTGTAAGGACCCTAGAGGTAGTTAGCCTAGTAACAGCCTATGAACCTAAGAACCAATCACATCTGTTGGGCATGGTGTGCACTCATTCCATTTTGCTAATGCCTGGAGTTCCTTACCTGCATCCATCAGGTCAATACCCTCCCTCCAGTCTAGTAAAACCTTTCTGAAAGACTTCCTTGCTCAACCCCAGGATAAACTATTTTCCTAGATATGAAGAAGTACCTCTTCATACCCTACACCTCTTTACTCACCTTTCTTCACTCACTTCCTTATTTCAATCAATTTCTTTCACCTGCCTCTCTAAATACGTCACAACCCTGCCCCCCCCCCCCCCCCCCCCACGTCACACTGCAATTTTTGTTGTTATTATACTAACTTAACTTTACTTTCTCTAAACTGGCTAAAATTTCTCTAAATATTAAATTATCTATTATTATCTATTTCCTATCTCTGTGGCACAAGGTGTAAGACCAATGACTTTAGATAAACAATACAGGCTATTCAGGGTTCAAATCCAGCTAGAAGATACTTTTGGGGTTGGGGCTGGTATAATGATTACGGTGTTACCTCACAGGTGGAAAGTACAGGTTCTGCTTATTACTTTTGGAAGGGAAATTGGACAGGTTTAAAATGACTATGAACCTATTCTTAACCAATCTTTTCACATTATGTCTAATTCAGTATAATTATTTAAATTGTAGACTTTTTTTAATTGTATTATTTTGGAAGACTGCAAAATTATCATTCTTAAAATATTTCGTAACACTTTAGAGCTTTTCTCCCCATGTCTCTTCTAAAAATGGGCACCTACCCTTTTGGACTTTTCTGGTAATTAATGTTAATAAATAAATACCATAAATTATATTTCTATGCTCTTTTTTGTCCTTTTATGACCGAAGGTCTTGAATCTTCAAACCTTCTGAAAAAGTTCCCTCAGGCCCTGTCTGATGCATCTGTGAAAACATTTTGAAGGAAATGTGAGGTTAGAAAGGGATTACCCGGGTTTGACTTTATCAAAGTGATCTACCAATAAATACAGCTCTTTCTTCATAATGGCAACAGAGGAATCATGAAAGAGACAGGGTGACAGTGCCTTGCCCAAACAAATTTTTAAATACCAATGAATCTTCCTCATGTGCTCCCTGGCAAATTGAATTGTTTGAATTGTGACATGCCATATACACCAGGATTCTCAGAATCTCCCTAGCTGAGGTCAAAGACAGATCTGCCCTTGAAAGAAAGTAATTTGTTAAGAACAGAATATTGTCTAAGAAAAGCCATCATTAGGTATGTTTTGGGTGACTATGTAGGAACACCAGAGAACATGAAGGGAGAAGACTGGACTTATTGTCATGCAGAATGAAGCCTAGGTTTTGAAAGAAACTGATAGTGAACCATAGGTCTTGTAGAATTTTGTGACAGGAAGTGGCTTGAATCAGAAAATAATCTAAATAAGGGTAGATGTGGATACTTTGGAGCCTGCAGTATGCTATGATAGGGGCAATACATTTTGTGAACACTCTTGGAGCAGTGAAATGCTCAAGGGATAAACTGAAAATGCATTTACAAGGCACAGAATTTTATCAAATTCCTGTGAAGAAAATGAACAAGAATGTGCAGGTAAGCATCCTTAACATCCAAGGTAACTATAAAGGATTTGGAGAAAATCAAAGGAAAACAAATTTAAAGTGCTAATATTTTGAATTTTGTAATGTTTAAAAAGTTGTTGAGAACAGAAAGAACCAGGACTGGTTTCCGAGTACCTTCTTTTCTTGGGACCAGGAAAAAACGTGTAGAGATATTTTATTTTTTGATTAGGAGAAATGGGGTCTATTGCACCTTGTTGTAAAAGTTCTGATAAGACTGGAGACACCACATGCTGTAAGTTATGAGTTGCTGTGGAATACAAGGTCAAAAAGGAGGAGCCCCAGTGTGTACCCTCTTTTGAATGATTTTCAAAATCCAGTGCAGTGTAAAGGGGAAGTATGACAAGAGTGTTTGTTTGGAAGATTGGAGAGGGAATGGCCGAATAGGAGAGGAGAACAGAGGCAGTGTCTGGAAAGGGGGTCTTTTGCTCTCCTGAAATCAGATTTAGGTTCATAGGTTCATAGGTTCATAGGTTCATACTAGGCTATCTGCCTGAGGGCATTTATAAGCCTAGCCCATTGTTTTGTGGCTTACGCCACCCCTTTAGTATGGGGAACTATACCCATTATTTTGCTGTGCCTCTGTCGAGCAGTGACACTGAGGTAATTCCTGGGGTATATCTGCGATCTCCCATCCATTGGTCAAGATTTCTCTTGAACAAGGCCAGCGAGGTGCTCTGCCTCACATGTACCGGGATTTTGTTCCACAGCATAGGGAGTCTTTGGGTGATGAATCTATCCCTCCAGCACGCCCTATTAATAGCCGTGTCGAGGTTTAAGTCTCCCGCCCTTGTGGCTCTGATGGATCTAGATTTTTGAGGTGAAGCATATTCATCAAATCTGGGTTTGACATGGCCTTGTATGTTAGGCAAAGGTCACCTCTGAGCAGCGTGGCGACTGAATAGAGCTGGAGTTCTTTCAGTCGGGCAGCATAGGACAGATTTTGAGACCCTTTATCCTTTTGGTGAGGAACTTTTGTGGCCTCTCCAGCTGCTGCAAGTGTCGGGTCAGATACATTCCGAATGGGGCATTGTACTCAATCATTGGTCTGATGAGTGATAAGTAAAGGGAGACTATGACCTCCCTTGATCTAGATGAGAATCCCTTCATGATAAGGTGGGCAATGTAGAAGGACTTCCTAACTACTTTAGCTACATGGGTGTCGAATGATAGACTACTATCAACCTGGGTCCCCAGGTCCCTGATAACTTCTTCTGTGCTCAGTGGATTGCCACCTATTTGGTAGCTAGGGGTAACCTTGTTTTTCCCGAAGGGTATGACTATGCATTTTTTGCCATTTAACTTTAGGCCGTGGCTCTGGCACCAGTTATCCGTTTCTGTGAGACCCTTCTGAAGGATATCTGTGTCAGATGTGTTTTCTACTATGGCGCCCAGTTTGCAGTCATCTGCAAACTTTGTCAGCCATAACCCTCCTGTGTTTGCTTGTACTTCAGAAAAGTAGATGCCAAACAAGAGTGGGCCCAGGACTGAGCCCTGTGGGACACCACTTGTGACAGGCTTTGAGTCTGACATGGCGCCAGCAACTCTGACCCTGTGGGTTCTGTCACTCAGCCAGTTTGCAACCCATCTTGTGATGTATGGGTTAACATTTAAGCTGATGAGTTTTTCAATGATACCCGAGTGGGGTATTGTATTGAAGGCCTTAGCCAGATCGAGGTAGGCTGTATGGACTGCCTTTCCCTCATCAATGGCTTTGGTGACTGTTTCAAAAGTCAACCAAGTTTAAAAGGCATGATCTGCCTTTGACAAAGCCAAACTGGGTTGGATCCAAAGTCTGCAAATTCCTATGTCTTTATTTATGAGGTCCATTATGATCCTCTCCATGGCTTTGCAGATAAGGCTTGTCAAGCTAATGGGCCGGTAATTTCCAGGGTCTGTGGAGGCACCGCCTTTGTGAAGTGGGACCACAGTTGCAGTGCGCCACTCCTGGGCGTATCCAGAGGTAAGACTTTGATTAAACAGCTGTCCTAGCTGTGGGTTTAATTCCTCATTGAGTTCGTGGAGCACACAGCCGGGGACACCATCGGGTCCCATGGATGCTGTGTTTTTGCTTTGGAGAGAGCACTCCACACTTGGGCGCCGGAGATGTTTGGGTGGCTGCACCCATTTGGTATAGATATCTCTCCTTTGGGGAGGGGAGAAGTTTGCACTGAACCTGTCAGCCAGTATGTTGGCAATGTCTGTAGGATCAGTAATCTTCACATCATTTTGAACTAGTTCTGAGCATATCTGGGAGTTTCCTCCTAGGTTTCTAACATAGCTAAAGAAGGCCTTATGATTGTCTTTTGAGTCTTTAGCTATTTTTCTCTCGAAATTTGCTTTGGATGATTTTATGAGAGCTCTTAGTTTTTACTTATAGTGATCAAGGGTGTCTTACCTTTTAAGGATTTTGCTCTATCTTGTAGTAGCTTCCTCCTTTTGTTGTAGAGTTTGTTTATGGCTGGGGTCCACCAGACTGGACGCTTGCCTTTGGTACAAAGAGTCTTTGTTTTGCTTGGGATTGCCTTATCCATGCAGTCCTGCAGGTGCTGGTAGAAGGCGTTTGTAAGTGATTCAGCGGCTTGAGTATTGTTTTCCCGGCTCGGGGCCTGAAAGGAGACCACACTAGTCTTTAGAAGTGTGAAGTCGGCTTTTGAGAAGTTCTTTACTGTGGTCTTTTTATTTCAGGTGGGGGTGGGATGAGGACCTCCAGCGAGATTAGTTTGTGATCTGATCTCACCAGTGAGGGGTATACTTCCGGTGTTGAACATTGTGCTCCCATGTTCGTGATGATGAGATCAAGTATGTTATCTCCTCTTGTGGGGATGGTGACTAGTTGTTCCATGGCATTTGAGTTTATGAATTCCAGGAACTTTTGGGCTAGGGTGTTTGGGCTTGAGTAGTGTTCCCAGTCTATATTAGGGTAATTGAAGTCACCTAGTATGATGGTGTTTGGTGATACATTTATCCCTCTAGTGTTTTCAGGAAGGCCATGTGAGTTTCCTGAGTTTGTGAGGGTGGCCTGTAACATGCTACAATTTGCAGAGCAGTCTTGCCTATGGTTAATTGCACCTGGATGGTCTCCGATGCATCGTGCGTTGCCACCAGTCTTGAGGTGTGGGTGTCCTTGATGAATATGGATACCCCCTTTCTTGGTATTGTCCGGATTTTGGGGCCGGAACGCATGATATGAGGTAAAACCTGATAGCGCTGGGGTGCTCTCAGGAGCCTTGAACCAGGTTTCTGTCACAGCACAGACATCGATGTTCTCCATACTGAGAAGGGCCTCGAGTGCGTGCATTTTGAGATTTAGACTTCTGGCATTGAGCAGCATTACCCTTAGTTTTTTCCTTTTTGTGTTCTAGGGTGGTAGGTTTAGAATTTGAGCCTTGCCTAAAAAGGCACTATGGGGTGGCAAGAGCCTTTGCCAATATCCGAATCCCAGGGTGACAGGTGCAAGCCGTCCCTTGCGGCAGCGTGGCTTGTCCAGCATGTCATCCCAGGCAGACAGATACTGGATCCCCTTTGAATGACACCAGTGTTTAAGCCAATTGTTAAAGCTGATCATCTTATCTCTGTATTGTGGCATCATTCTTGGTGAAGGTAGGATACTGCTCAAGGTCAGGGTCATACCTGCCTGGGCTACATAATCAGAGAGCTCCTCAATGTCTCTTTTCATGTAGTCCAAGGAGGTACATCTCAGGTCGTTTACACCAGCGTGGACAATGACTGAGTCATATTTGTACCTGCTGTTGAGAGACCTGAGTGCTTGCGTTATGTGGCGGATTCTAGCGCCCAACAGGCAGCTTACTGTGACCTTCTCCTTACTCAGTCTGGTGAGCGGGACATCAGTGTGTCTGACTATGGAGTCACCAATGACTAGTGTGTCTGGCATTTTGTTTGGCCTTAAGGGCTGTGACTGTTTGACACTCTGACTGTGAGGTCTATGTGTTGCGGGTGTTGTGTTCTGAGGTGGTGGTTGTTTGGGTGTCTGCTTTGGTGGCCTCTGCTGTTTTGGTAGATTTTTGATCAGAGCCTCCAGTATGTCTTTGTGTGTTTATGTGTATGATTTGAGGTTGTAATGGTACTATGTGAGACTGGGTCTATAGTGTGTGTGGTAACCTTCTCCTCCTGACTGGTCTTGCCAGTCCTATGTTGAGAGAGCTCAGCCTCCAGTTTGGCCGTATAGTTGCATCTCTCGCATGTATTTGTGTTTTGTGGGAGGAGGAAAGGGTTGTTCAGGTACATGAGGCAATTGAAACATTGCCTCAATATTCCCAGGTTCACCAGCTGAGCAGGAGAGGACACTAGCAACTGATCCTCGACATGCTAGAAGGGTAGACGAAAAACTTTAAAAAGATTCCGGGGACGTGGGTGACCGAGAAATGGGGGTTGCCTTTTTGGGGTACTATCTATGACAAGAGTGCCGTATCAAGGTAATAAGTACTGTAGGAGCAAGTGCTAGGTTTAATAGATAGAGAATAGTCTACTTGGAGTCAAGTAGAGTTGCTCTTGTTAGTTATAGGATACGCTGATTTGGTCAGTAGTATAGTTCGAGGAAGGTAGTTTTAAGGGAAAATTTGAAGAGTGGACTTTAGGTAGCCCGAATAGTTTAAACCTGCTTAACCGGCACTGCCCTAGTGTGCAACAGTGGCAGCTCAGCTAAATCGCTCTAAATCAAGGCTTAACGCTTTAGCTGCTTTTATACCGGGCGCTGGAAAAAGCTAGAAACTGGCCCAAAACGAACAATAAACTACTAGTTACTGGCTGAAACCTCACAAAACTGGACAAAAGGCAGCTCAATGCTTCCCACTCCCACTGGTAAGCAAGGTAGCTTCCTTTCCCCCAAATAAGGCAAGGAAACAGTACACAGGAACTACAACCAAAGCCCAGGAATCAGCAACTCTGAAACTGGACTAAACTAGTAAAGCAGGAAAGCAAGGTAGCTTCCCTACCGCCAAATAAGGCAAGGAAACAGTACACAGGAACTACAACCAAAGCCCAGGAATCAGCAACTCTGAAACTGGACTAAACTAGTAAAGCAGGAAAAACAAGAGATATTTTTTTCTTTTTTTTCTTTTTTTTCACAAAACAGGCAGAAACAGGTACAGCAAACACTTATAAATGCTATGAATCAGCTACTACAGCTTACACAGAAGAATTTGCTACAAATACAGTCAAATAGTAACAAACAAGGATTCCAAGTGCAATATTAAGTTAAATGCACTTAGGCTTGTTTTGTCATTTCTTTTGGGAGTTTTTGCCTTTTTGCTAAGTGGACTTTTTGTGGAAGAAATGGCTTGGTTAGAAGGGGTAATTTCTTTGAAATTTCAAAATAGGAGAAGAGAAAAACATTGTTTAAGCCCTTACATAATTTTACCCCTTTCTTCCATTTTTTGGAAATTCTCTGCAGAAGGATAGGGAGGTCTAGACAGCAGCATCGAAAAGCTTTGCTTTGACATCCTCTAGTAGAGACTGGAGTTTCAGCCAGGAATACCTTCTTCGCTCACAGAACCAATGGCAGCGGCAGCCCTGGAAGAAGCATCTGCCACACCACATGCACACTTAATAGAATACTGTGCAACCTGAAGGGCAGAGGAAATCATATTGTACACAACAGTTGCTGAATCAGTGTTATGGAGGCTAGGCAAAACTTTAGTCATGTTATCAAAAGTAGATAAAAGGTATCTGATCATGAGTGTCTGATAATTAACAGCACATACAGCTACAGGAGCTGATGACCATACTTTCCCCCCATACTTGTCCAGAGCTCTACTGTCTCTGTCATTTGGAAGGGAATTAGTAGATTAGAAAAAAGTTTAGATGGTTTGTCTGAATCTGTGTAGATAACTGTAGTGTCAGAAATAGGGTTTTTGTACAGGTACTTGTGACTGTCAGAGACCTTGTAATAGCTATCAGGATTTTTAGGAGCAGGTGTTTGAGACTCAGGAGGTACAGATGTTAAGAGGAAGGTGCCTTCTAAAGCTTCAAGTATAGGTGGGACAGATGAAGACATGGAAACTTCCATTTGTAACAGATTATAGTGTCTCTATTGGAATTCAGAGAGTGGTTTACCCCCTCCCAAGTAAAACGTTGCATCATCTTCTGTATTGTTTCTCCAAACAAGAGCTCCTCTTGGGGAGACTCAGAAGATAAGGTGTTATCTGGATCGCACTCTTAGTCCAAAGGGGAATGAAAATGAGAACAAAGCAAGAGCTCAAATCCTGTTTAAAAGGAAGTAAATTCCTCAGAAGATGTATCCCTTTTTCTCTTGCTGGGTGCAGAAGAAAAGGAAGCAAAAACTGTGGGGGTTTAAAAAGCCATAAGGCAAAATCTTGACATACTTGTTGAGGTTTTCTAGAAACAGTTATGGCAAGAGAAGACATGTGCTTGTTTTGTTTAAGGGATTTACAAGAAACCAACCAAGAAGGTCTCAACTCCGGATGTACCTCCAATGAAAAAACAGTGACATCTTCTTGTACTTATATTTTTGGGACACTGTCCTTTTAAAATCACAAGCCTGGCATCCCTCATTGACGCCTTAGTGAATGTCTGACTGTTCAGACAGACTGTGCCAGTAAGCTGTTCCTTGTCAGTCCCTAATGGGGTATCGATAGAGTGAACAGGCTCAGATGTCAGTCTGCAGGCTTCTCAACTGCCTCAACAAATAAGTCCAACTCCGACCTGGAGAAAGAAGTCAAAATAGAGATGTCTTCCTTCTGCTTTTTGGTTTTCCTTTTTGGCTGTGAAGGGACACCTGAGGTGTGAACTTCTAAGGACATGTTTCATGCTAGAGCCATCAAATATTTGTTCTCTAAATAAATTTCTTACAAAAATGACTTCGGGACAAAAGCTTGACAAACAGAGCAGTCCCTGATGTTATGCTTTGGACCAAGGCAAAAGAGGCTCAAAGTGTGTCCGTCTTTGTATGGAATCTCTCTTAGATGACTCAAACAAATTTCCAAGATACAAATTTCAAAAAAAGGAGGGGTACCAATGGGATACTTAGCTTTCTCTTACAATGACAACTGGATCAGTTCAAAAAGCTGGGAGACCGAGCTAAAGATGATGAGCTACAGATGACATCTTGCTTCTTGGACTGGCTGCAGGAAAGTTCTGAGGATTTTCACACTCAGACCTGTCATGCCTAGGTCTAAGGTCGGATGGATGAGGAGGAAGCACGTCTGTTTGACTCACTGGCCTGATGTATGATATCCTTGGCAGGATATATGACTTAACTAAATTCTGTTGTAATCCTTCTCTGAAGGATACTATTGCTAAAGCTGCTACCTATGCCTCTGACCTCTACTATCACTTAAATAATTGTATCAATAAAGCAGTCCCTATCCACAACAAATACAATGAGAAGTTTAAAAGCAAACCCCTGTGGTGGAATACCCATATAAATAAATTATATGTCAAGAGAAAGAAACTGCTTAATGCTTATAAGAGGTCTCATTCCACCTACTGCACCTTAAAAGCACATGTAAGCAAACTAACAAAGAGCTTAAGGGAACAATCAGTAAGCTCAAAGTTGAGTACGAACTTAAAATAGCCACTAAAACCAAAAATAACTGTAAATCTTTAACTGCGTCTAGAAGTTAAGATCCATACTACACTCTCTGACCCAAAGGAAATAGCTAATATTCTAAGCTAACAAATTTAGTACAAATTTTATTCTACCCAAAATTACAGCTATCCCACAGGTTCCACAATCACAGCCACCCCCTTTAGCTACTATGGAACAAGTTCTTTCAGCCCTTTTGAAAACTAAAAATACTTCATCCATGGACTCTAACAACATACCAAGTTGCCTGATTATAAGTGACAAATATGGCCTTTCTGAAGCCCTACTTAAACTCATTAATCTAAGTCTCTCCACTGTTTAGATTCCTGCAGCCTGGAAAACAGCCACTGTAATTTCATTACACAAGAGTGGCCCAACCACGGACCCTGGTAACTACAGACCCATTAGTCTCACTAGCCTCATATGTACAGCTATGAAGCGCATTATCTCAAACCTCTTTAATCTGGACACTGAAAATCTGTAAACCCTGGACCCTCATCAATCTGGCTTTATTAAAATGAGATCCTGACTCTTAACCGTGTTAATTTCTTTGAAAAAGTAAATGAAACAGTGGATTGTGGTTATGCAGTGCATACAGCATATCTAGACATGGCCAAGGCCTTTGACTGTATTCCCCATGCAAGCATTATTAATAGATGTGTAAATCTGAATATAAATCATTATACTGTGAAGTGGATACCTATCTGGTTATCTTACAGACCCCACATGGTTAGAGTAGCAGGTACCACTTTTGAAAGCAAAAGAGTTACTGCAGGTGTATCACTGGGATCAGTTTTGGTCCCTCCCCTACTTAGCATATATTTCTTAGACCTTCAGGCCAGCACATCAGGCCTATGGTTAACTAAGTTTGCAGATGACTGTAAACTGGATGTTATTATTTGATCTTCAGCTGACTCACGATTGCTCCAACATGGCCCAGACCATGCTAACAAAAGGGCAATGGTCTCAAATTAAATGTAAAAACATGTAGCATAGTTCATTTTGGAAAACCATTTCACTTACCATACAGGAGATGCGCCCCTTCAATCAGACACTGTTGTAAGGGGTATGGGTACTCTTGTTGATAACTGCTTATCATTTGACCACTGTGTTTCCACAGTAGTTCAAAAAGCCTTTTATCTAGCCCATCTAATTTCTAAAGGCATCTCTACTAGATCCAAATAAGTCTTAATTCCCCTTTACTCATATCTTGTCAGACCCATTGTTGAAGTTAATGCACCTTTGGCATGTACTTATCTAAACATGTCAGACAACTTTAGAGACCTTAGAGATTCATAACTAAAAGGATCAGTGACATCGTACAACCCAGGGTTGGGACCACCTCCTTACTGTAGGCCAAGAAGCGTAAGTGGAAGTCAGCGTGGTTCATCTAAAAACATCACAAATGTTGTCCGGCACATCAGACATTTTGTTATGCCTAACCTGGAGGAGCTGCTGACATCACACACATGTAGTACCAATCGGCTCCAGTGTCACATTAATGCCATACACAATGGTTTACAGGAGTATGCAGTGGTTGACAATGGTGCTTGATCTACTTCTGAGGAATATCAACATTACAGGAACAAAAATAGTTGCTTGTGTTCCTCAACACTGCGCTACTAATGTATTGGCATTGAGATAAGCTTAAACCTTCAATCAAGGAAGGAATGCTCTACAACTACGAGAATATAAAAAATTACTATGTTTTTGTTGCAATCTATTGCAAAGGGTAACATGGGTCAGACAGCCAACGGATTGTTTCTGAATAAACATGAACATACTAGACTTGGATTTGATCAACCAAGCTGCTGGTAAGGTTGTCCATAGAAAGAAAGAAATACCTATAAAACTTACCATGACCAATATGCCTCATAGAAATTCTTTGAAATTTCTGTAGGAATGTACCTTTGAAGCAATACTGGAGAATCATTTAAGCGGATATCAGAAATAATATTAAAGGAAGCTGGTATAGTGTGCTTTAAGGTGGAAGGAAGAGACAATAAACGTGTACACCATAGCGGCAATGATTATTTGAAACTAAATTTAGCTGTGATTATGCCAGTGCCAAAGATGATAAGTTTCCTCAGCCAGTGTTATTTGTGACAGTTCTCAATTCTCAGAGCCTACCACAGTTGAGGGTTAGGTCCAAAGGGTCAAATATGGGTCTATATGCTTCACAAGGCATTTGCAGATCTCAGTCACAATTATTAAGTTGAACTGCATACTGCTGAAAAAGTCAGCGGTGTTACCTGTCACAATTTTAGATTAAATGTTAATCAGTTGCACTAAAAAAAACTGAAATGCTAAAGTTTTCCAACATTTTGTAAAAATTAGGGAGGATGGGTGAATTCAGCTGTTTTCACAGCTTGAGGCTTCCATTAACAGACTTCAGAGTTACATTATGTACTTACTGACAGCAAGCAAACGTAATGACATATTCCATTCAGCATGCAGGATCTCCGTGCCTCTTGCTAATATATCACACAACCACTCTATATATTCAAATCTATAAACTATGCCACGTTTACTAAGCATTCCGTGTATTCATAGTCTGTGTACAGTAAAGTAATCCAGCCCTGGCATCCTGACATTCCCTTTCTGCTGAAAGTCTGCACTTTCCCCTCATGTAAAATTTCTGGTGTATGGTGAATCATTTTCACTGGAGAGGTTGGTGGCGGGGAAGCTTGGCGTTTCCCTGAGCTTGAGGAGAACCCATGGCAGAACAGTTAGAATATTTTGAACCAACAACTAATTTCAGCACTGGTTACATCTCCCATTCTTTCCTACCTATAGACAACTATAGTGCTAATGGTGGGAGATGCACTGCTTTACTTATTACTAGGAAAGTAAGGATTTTAAACCTCTCCCCATGTAATATACCTTATTTACTATTATGCTAAAAAATCCATTTCCACTTGGCAGCCCTCTGTATGCTGGCTTTATCACACACTTACCTCTCAGACTGGGTTGCCTTAATTAATGAACACAAACTCTGGCTATCCATGGTGAGGTCTTAGGAATATATATAACTTAATTTTTCTCTCTGTGTTGAGCTACCAGAATGTGCAGTTTCACACACAATGTATTCTAACTGTTTTTGTTACACACTCTTGCATTAGTGGGAACAAGGTACTCCTTGCTTCACGGCCTGCAGCTTTATTGACTCTACCCATGTCCATAACTCTTCCAGGTTCCTGTCAGCACCGAAAAGAAAGCGAAAATCTTCTTGAGTACAGTTACTTTCTTAAAATATTTGTGCAAGAAACATGTACCTGTTCTCAGTCTACAGCTGAAGTAACTGCGTGCAGTGGCAGCCTGTATTTCACAATGATAATGGATGTGGAAAAGCAACAAAGAAGCAAGTGGTGGTATTGTCAATGTTAACCCTCATATCCACAGCTACATACAGACTTCACATAGAAGGCTATCCAGCTGACAACTGCAATGGAGAACCAAACACTGTGATGTAATAATTCTTACTGCTGCATCACTGTGCCCCCCTTATTTTATTTTAGTTACTTATTAAATCAGTAAACCACTAGGCACAAGGCTCTCGTTTCAGAAATGGCCCTATGACACTGATTACTCAGAGTAAACAGCAGTGAAATGGACATTGAGGGAATCAAACCTATGACTACACATGAAGCTCATTAGCATCACCAGGCCTTAATCTTCTCCATTAAATTAGCAAAGTAATTAACTCTGAGCCAGTGCCAAATGCTGCAGTCTCCCAACTGCCAGAGCTGCACTGATGAACAACATCTGCCATATTCCAAAGTACCACTTCTAAAAATCAGACATGTTCCTTAAAAAAAGATGTAAAATTGAAGTCCATCTAAATGAAGTATCTATCCAAGAACTTCAGTCTGGTTTCATCTTTTTACTTTCAGCTTTAAATATTACTGTGACACTGCAGAATAGCAAGTTCTTACCTGTGATGCAAAAACACATCGGGAAATGGTCACATTAGAATAGTGGAAGATGTCACCTCATATATAAGATGAAAACTGCTGTAACTATGTTGAAGAGCTATGTGATATGACAGACTTCAGTTTACTCATAACTGGTTAGACAAGCCATGGTAGAGGTCTAGAAATAAATCAAGAATGGGGCTAAACATTTAAATAGCTTTAACATAACAGGAAGAAGTGTTCTCAAGTGCAGAGAAAATCAGTAAGCAGTCTAGAAGACATTGTCTACATAAGGTCGAAAAGAATATCCCAGTTTAATATATGAGAAAACTAAGAACCCAAGTAGTTCCGAAACATGTATGTGGGGAATTAGCACGTGAACAACCTGGAAACAGCACTGAAGGAAAACCTGCTGGCAACTATGAAAACTGTGAATGACTTTTCAGTGTACATGGACATAGAACTGACAGTTGCATAACTGAGAATCTGTTTAGTACACCTAATTTATAAAACCCCAAACAACACTGAATTTTAATGACAAGTTATATAATGTAGTACAAGCAACGGGGGGAGCAAAATATCCCAACACACTGGGACTACAGAGCAGGGGGAAAATTGTGCTCAAATGGAACATTTGTTGATAACAGCATAACACAAGAGGTCACTTCTACACACACAATAACCTGAATGAAAACACACATACACAATTTGTTGTTTCTCATAAAGATGTAAACTTCCAAAAAGTTTTTGGAGAATGACAATTTTTACTTAGAGTCAGTATTGTTTCAAACTTTCAGTTACAACTTTTTCATATCTGGCAGAAAAACTTAAAACAACTGAAATAACTACAGCCCTTACAAGTTATGGTGAGGCTGGATGAAAAATGTTCAGAAATGTTAAACCACCGGAATGGGAACAACATTTACTCCCCCCTGTGTTTTACTAAATTATGGTCTTTAGTAGTAAAAGTCAGCTGTCATTAGTCAGGGATGAAATCCAAACCTTGGCATAAAACTTAAATTTTGGCGTTTGACAGAAAGTCAGACTTACTTTTTTTTTATTTTTATCTACACAAAGTCTTAAGAAAGTTTGCTTATTTTGAAGATCTTGAAAAATAAGGCTGATGGCTGAGAAATTAAGATATTTCAGGTCATATGTCACTAAAATGTAAAAAGCACTTCAAGAGCTGTAATACAGACTTTTAAGAAATGTATACAAGGACACAAATATATACCTTATTACAGTTATCACGTGAGATTATTCATAAGAAAATTAAACTGTTACTTTATGCTGGGTCAGAAATGCCAAGTGACAAAGGTCCTTAACCCTTTTATTGTGTGTATTAGCTTATCTAGGTACACTACGCAATGTTACTAAACTGTGTGCCAAGATAACACATTTTTCTATTATAAAACTAAAACAGTTAGGATTTTAAATTAGGAAATATATTCCAGCACCAATTTAACTCGTGGTATAAACATTTCATTAATACTGTTAATGTACTACAACACAATATCCATAAACTACTTTTAAAAGGTGGCACAGTAGTGTCGTGTTACAGTAAGAGGTTCTCCGGTTCAATTCTCAGATGGGATGCCTTCTGTGCGGAGTCCTCCCTGCATTCATGTGTGTTTCTTCTGGGTGATCCATTTTTCTCCCACATTCGAAAGACGTGTCTGGAGCATTTCTCCCCAGGCGTCCACTGAAAATGGGCTCTGTCCGAGTCAGACTTTCCCAGTAAACAAAGGTTTAATAAATAAATAAATGAATGAATTAATGAAATAAAATAAAAAGTGGCTCTCAACTTGACCCTGAAAGTAAGGCATGCTGCTATATTAACGTGCCTTCTCCTTTCTCTCCCTGCTACATAACAGGTACTGGTTAGTGAATCTATGGTTTATTGTACTGATATATGATTAGATGCCTGGGGATACTGACGAGAAAGGAGTAGGTAAGCTGTAAGAGTGGAAAAGACAGAAGGAGGAAAAAAACTGATCCACACTATACAGATTTTCTTTTTCTAGAACTAAAATACAACAAGAACAGGACACTAGACTGTTGTATATCTAGGTGATACTGGAAACATGCATGTACTGACCAAACCAAAGATTAAAGTTGTTTTGTTGTTGCTTTCCAAAACTAATCTGGGTGACCACATGACTAATTGGACAGGTTATACTGCCTGTAGTAGCAATAGAAACACACACACACACACATACATATATGGGTTGCCGACAAGTTGTTGAAAATATGCTTGTGGAACGTGGAAAAGAACTGGCAAAGCTGATCGAAAAATCAGCTGGCTGAACTAGTTGGCTTTGCTTCTGTGCAAGACTGAATATAACAAAAAAGGGCATATTATTAAGAACTTGAAATCTGCAAGAGAACGTCCAGATGTAGTTAAGGCCAAGTTAAATAAGGAATTAGAAGCAGGCTAATTGGCAGGCCCACTTCCCCGCCCACCCAGGGGAGCATTTAAGGTTTCACCTATAGGCACAGTCCCAAAAAAGAAACAAGGTTAATTCCATCTCATTCTTCACCTATCATACCCTGAGGGAGAATCTGTGAATGATTACATAAATGGTGAAAGGACGTCAGTGCATTATGCTTCATTTGATGAGGCGGTTAGGACGGTGCAAGAAAAGGGGAGCGGGGCCCTTGTGACAGACGCAGACATAAGGTGTGCTTTTAGACATTTGCCATTGCTCCTAAAGACCAGGGTGGTTAGGCTTAGTTTTTGAAGGTCAGTATTACATGGATAAATGCATGCCAATGGGCTGTTCGATTGCGTGTGCTACATTTGAAAAGTTTAATACCTTTTTACATTGGATGGTGGTGAACAGGTTAAGGGAAGACAACACTGTTCATTAGTTGAATGATTCTTTGTTTGTGGGGAGGAAAGCTATAGGAGAATGCCAGTGAGCTGTAGACACCTTTAATCAAGTATGCAAAGAACGAGTGCCACTGGAGGTGAATAAAGAGGAGGGCTTGACAAACAGATAGTCATTTTTGGGCATAGACATTGATAGCTTGAATGGTCGGTGTACACTTTCTATAGAAAAGGTGTAAAAGTTACATTTAGCATTAAGTCAAGTGTTAGTTCAGAATACAATGATGCTCAACAATTGCAAGCGCTAGTTGGGTTGATGAATTTTGCACGCAGATTAATCATGCTGGGGCATTCATTTATGAAGTGACTTTCTGCCAAAGGGTCCAGTCGCACAAAGCCACACCACCAAATTAGGGTTTCACAAGGAATGAAGAAGGATTTACGGGTGTGTTTGACTTTTCTTGCAAATTACAATGGGGGTGGCAATATGACAGGAGAAGAACACTCATCCTCTGCTTGAACTGTTTACAGATGCCACAGGGGGAAAGAAGTTTTGGGGGTTATTTCCAAGGGCATTGGGTTCAGTGTGGTATGACCAAGTCATGTTAAGGGCAGGTTAGGTATTTCAATTGCAGAGATGGATTTTTTCCAGTGGTACTGGCCTTGGAAAGTGGGGAGAACAGAGGAAGGAATGGGTGGTTTGGCTTCATTCTGATAACAGCAGTGTAGTACATACAGTGAACAATCAACCAGGGAGGAGTGTTAAAAGCAGAATGATGAGGCATTTCCCTTTTAAGTGCTGAACACTAAATGTCACACTTAAAGCATAGCCCATGTTTGGCACTGATAACTCACTGGCAGATTTCCTTTCTCATTTACAGTGGGCCCGGTCCCGGTTGCTGGCTCCAAAACCTACCCCAGATCGAGTGCCAGATCACGCGTAGGTCTTATGGGCAGACGGGAATGGTGGCTAATGTGTAATGCCCTCAAATGATAAGGGTATGGTATAATAAATGCATACAGCAATTTTTGCAGACTAGACTACCAAGGGCTGGGAACCAGCATGGCTAATTCCACTCTACCAAACTAGGGCTTATATTTTGGTAATGAGGGAAAGAGTTGGAGTTTGGGGATGGCAAGAAGAACATTATCAGCCTCGAATTGGTTTCATCAGGCTCTAGGGTTGAAGGACTTAACTAATTCATTTCAAATCTGGTCAATGTTTAAGGGCTGGGGGAGGCAAATGCCTAAGATTTAAGACAAGTGTTACCCCACAGGGCCAGCAGTCCTACGTAAACTATGGTTTGCCATTCTAGCAGTTTCTTCTTCTTCACATTAAGTAGCATTATTTAGGGATGCCTTTCTGCTGGCTTTTTGTGGCGCATTTAGATGGTCGGAGACTGTTCAACTGAGTAAGAAGAAAGGCCAGGTAATGGTATTACCTTTGGCACATGTAGATCTATCTGGGGAAGACACTTGGGTTTATTTGGCTAAATCCAAAATGGATCAAGAAGGGAAAGGTCAGTGGGTAAGAGTTATTACCCAGAAGAGATTGGAATGGATGTTGGATACAGTTCTACTGGAATACTGTAGGGGATCCTTTTACACAGCATCAAGTGAGGGTAGTCTTATAGGAAGCAGTAAACTTGTGTGGTTTAGACACAGACAGATATATATTATATTCATTTTGGATAGGAGCAGCATCATATGTACACACAATGGGAGCACCACAGGATGACATTAAGAGGCTGGGCAGGTGAAAGTCAATGCTTATAAAAGCTATTCAGGTGTAAACAACTTTAACTCTTGTTTTTTGTATTTCAGCCCACATATCATTGGATCAGAAGTACATTTGGACAACAGGCCATTCATTTATTTGGAGGTTCCATCTTTTGATCCAGGGCAGGTTGGACTCATCCTTCTGAAAGTGGAATAAAGATTCTTGCGAGGCACTCTGGGCTGGGGTGTCAGGGATGCAATGGCATCAGCTTAGGGCAGTGCTGCAGCAAGCAGCCAGAATGGGCAAAACTCCCACAGCCGCTGTGTTGCATTTAGGCGGTAATGTTACTTACCAGCTTCCAGTAAAAGATTTGGTGGGTTTGATTGTGCAGCAGGAAAATTATATGCATGACTGCTGGCCACAGGCTATTATCTGTTGGTCAGAAGTGGTATAGACAAGAAGGTGGAAGGCGTACCTCTCAACCTCTTGGAGTAAGAAATCTGGACAAAGCCAAAAATAATGGTGAGATAAAGGCCCAAAAATAGGAACAGATTTTAAATGCTATTATAACATAGAAAGTTGCTAGTATAACAAGATTTGTGTTAGCGTGCCTTTCCTGAAGAACATGAAGTCTGAAATTCAAATGTTTGTCATTATTTGCTGACTTCAATCCATAGTGATTTGCCAGAAAACCACAAATTTTATGAGTAACAGACCAAACACATGAGGCAAAAATCTGGACATTCTGCGAAAATCTGGAGAGTATGGTGGAGGGGGGGCTAGGTCCATTAAAACAGTAGGGAGAATAAGGGGAGAATCAATAATATTATGGATAAGTTATTAAGGATCATTAGTGGGTTGTGCATTCCCTACCCTGGCATTCGGGTCAGGTGGCCAGACAGGTATAATGGTATCGGGGTTCATTTGTCAGACAAAAGTATGCAGGTTTTCTATACAGAATTAAAAGTAAGGTTGGCACAGAAGGACTTATACTTTGTGTTTTTATTAAATATAACAATGAATGTGATGGTGATACAAAATGATGCTGATAGTGATAAAAAACGATTTGCAAGATGTTAAACTGGTCATATAAGTGTTGTTCATGAGTTAACATATTGCTGTGCATCACTGGTTACAGGTAAGGTGCTTTGACAAATTATGAATAATGGTTGCTAGTTTAGTAGGGGGCAAGGAAAACTGTACCAGTCTCGGACACACCAGTAAGCAGTCTAGAAGACATTGTGTACCTATGTTCAAAAAGGATATCCCAATTTAATGATATGAGACAAATAACAATTCAAGTAGTACAGAGACAAGTATGTGGGTAATAAACACATTAGCACTTGAAAAACTCAAAGAGCACTGAAGGAAAACCTGCTCTGTAAATTACTTTTCACTGTAGATGGATATAGAACTGACAGTTGCATGACTGAGAATCAGCTTAGTACACCACATTTATAAAAACCACAAACCAACACTGGAATTTTAATGACAAGTTATATAACTTAGAACAAGCAACAGGGAAAAAAGCAAAAATATTCCAACACACTGTGACTAGAGAGCATGGGGAAAATTGTGCTGAAATGGAACATCTGTCAATAATAATATAACACGAGGTCACTTCTACAGTCAGAATAACCTGAATGAAAACGCACACACACAAAATTTGTTTTTTTTTTCTCATAAAGATGTGAACTTCAAAAAATGGTTTGTAGAAGTTTAATTTTCACTTAATCAGTGTCATTATTGCTTCAGCCTTTCAGATACAACTTTTTCATCTCTGCTAGAAAAACTCAAAACAACTAAAATAATTACAGCCCCTGCAACAAATTATGGTGAGAGTGGATGAAAAATGTTCAGAAATATTAAACCACCAGCATGGGAACAACATTTACTCCCCCTACCCCCAACAATTTTAACTAAATTATGGTCTTTAGCAAGTCAGCTGTCATTAGTCAGGGATAAAATCCAAACCTTGGCATGCAACTTAAATTTTGGCGTTTGGAAGAAAAGTCAGACCTACCTGTCTAGTTTTCATCTACATAAAGGCTTAAGATAAGTTTGTTCACATTGAAGCTCTTGAAAGATGAGGCTACTGGCTGAGAAATTAAGGAACTTCAGTTCAAGAGCTGTAGGACAGACTTTTAAGAAATGTATACAAAGACATTTAAACACCTACATTTATCAAGTTATCATGATATTATTCATGAGAAAATTAAAGTGTTTCTTTATGGTGGGTCAGAAATGCCAAATGACATAAAAGTCCTTAACCTTTTTATTGTGGGTGTTAGCTTATCCAACCACAATACGGCAATGCTGCTAAACTGCATGCCAAAATAACACATTCTTCTTGTATTATAAAACTATAACAATTGGGATTTTAAAGCAGGAAATACATTCAGCACCAAATTAATTTACAGTATAAACATTTCATTAATACATTTAGGGTACTGCAAAACAATAATCATAAACTACTTTTAAAAAGTGACCCTCAACTTGACCCTGAAGGTAAGCTATGCTGATATATTAATGTGCCTTCTCACTTCTCTCCTTGCCACATAACAGGTACTGGTTAATGAATCCATGCTTTATTATACTGATATATGACTAGATGCATTGTGATACAGCTTACCTACTCCTTTCTCATCAGTAAGGGAGAGGGTGAAGAACAAAAAGAAAAGTGGATGATTCACACTGTAGAGATTTTCATTTTATCTAATTAAAATACAAGTTCAGGACGCAAGGTAGTTGCATCTCTAGGTGATACTGGAAGCATACATGTACTGACAATACAGAAGATTAAACTTTTTTTGTTGTTACTTTCCAAAAGTAATCTGGGAGACAACGAGACTAATTGGACAGCTTACAGTGCTTGTAGACAACAACAACAACACACACACACATGGGTTATAGACTAGTTGTTGAACCAAGAAAAGCACTGGCAAAGCTGATCAGAAAATTAGCTGATTGAATTTGCTGGCTGTGTTTCTGAGCAAGACTGCAATACAGTGGGGATTGGGGAATTTACCCTTTCACCACTGTAGTGGTATCTTGGAGCACCCTGATAAAATGTATTTTCTTCTTTGTTTTTAATAAGATGTTCGACCAATTGACTTTTGATGTATATAATTACAGCATGAATTTCTGACATGTTAAATGGTCAACAGAAATAATAATCGACCACAACATGCTGAACACTCATTACACAGACAACACAAACATCTGAAAACTTGAAGATTGACAAAGGAAAACTTCCTTTTTCAGTCAACAAACCATTCCTTACTAACATTCAGATAACATTTGTTTGAATAGTGATAATACTATGGAAAGGGTTTTCTACGGTGAGGTGTACAGTTAGGGTTAGGATTCGCACACATTACTAAGGTGGACGGAGGGAGGTGAAACTAACCCCAAATTCAGCTGTCCATCCTTTCTTTTCCTGTTCTACATGATGAAACTCTGAAGCACTATAATGACTTGGGTTGAATTGCTGCCGTTATGCAGTACCTTACAGGACCAAACACCTTCTCCGTGAAACACTTTCCTCATGCTCAGTTTGAAAGCTCGCTCTTTGTGATGCCAATGATATCCCTTTCTACCACCTGTACAGGATAGTCCAGCTGTACCCTTATCAGCACCTGGTTTAGTGGAAGGATGACCTAAGAATACCTGGAATCCATAGCTTCTGCTATACACTAAGACAACTTAACAGCCTTCAACACTGCCTTTTCACAAAGTGCAACATGAATCACCACAGAAGAGACTGATATTCTCTAACACTGTTTCATCTCCATCCTGCTTAAGGTCATCCCATCAGGAAACACATTTTTTAAGGGCTCCTCTTTCCAAAAAACATAACCCTGCACTTTTTTTTGCATTAATTCCAATGTCCCATGCCACTGAGTCATGTCTTATACATGACTACTGTTGGCGTCTTTGTATTGTTTAACACACAGGCTAAACCCAGTATGATATCTTGCATAAAAAATAATATCCAACAGGTTGGTCAGGATCAGACAGTACTCAAGTGACCCAAGTTAAGCTGACATGTGACTGCACGTGGCAGGCATCACTGCCTTTGAAAAGTTTGCTACATACGAATACAACCCATGCTTGTAGGCATTATGACACTTAGGAAATGTGTTTATTTTTCTTAAACACCTTTATTGAATTCGCACTCTGCCAAACTTACATTTATATAAAAGTAATTCAACCATATTAACAAGTTCACATTTACAAATGTTATACATCACATATATTGTTAGACATTGTATAATCACAGCAACAGTTCCTGCCTTCTGTTAAACAATAATCTTCCTCCAAAACATTTTTCTTCCTGTATATAAACCAAAAAGAAAAGCAGTTTTCCACAGGATAAAAGTCCCGTTGCTAGTAAAAACAACAAGCAATAATCCACAAAAGAGTATAGCAACGAGGCAACCAGGGAGTTTGTTCTCTACTGTTCTCATAAATTTACTGATAAAAACACATGATATACTCTTTTGTGGATTTTTCTTCCTGTATCGTACCCACATTTTTCATTTTTTCTATGTAACTTACTCCTACCCTTTTCTAAAGATCCCACTTCCTGCTCTTTTATCTCTGTTAAAATATTCACTACTTCAAGTGTAGTTGACTTATGTTTGGATTTCCATTTTCTAGTAATCGCTTTTTTTAGCAGCCACCAGAATAAGGCCCCTCTAGGTCTGCTTAATTCAGATCCTGTATACCATCTCAAAAAATATTTCCTTAGTTACACTCATTTGCTCACACACTATTCCTAACAGATTTTTAAAGTATGACAACTCATTACATTTCAAGAATATATGCTCCCAGGTACCTCTTTCAACCACATTATTCCTCAAACGTTTGCCATCTACCTGAGTCTGCTTGGGATATAAGGTATCGATGCAAACACTTCCTGGCAATAATCCTAAATCTTCAAGATTTTGTTACACATTTACAAGCCATACATATGTCCTCTCATTGTTTCTTTGTGAATTGCAAATCTAATCTCCCTTCCTAATTTTTCTGACTTCTGATTGATTCCTATAGTTATCGTGCAACACTTTATATGCCCTATTAATTATCCATTTTATTTTTATGATAAAGGTTAATGTTTCTAGTTCTGAAATGTTGTTTTTAATTGTTTTAATGTGCAATGCAATGAAAGTTCCCCTTAGGTCTTTATGTGTCTCATCATCAACACCAAACGCTTTTTATCCATTTTCTACATGGGGACAGGCTGTTGTGTCAAGTACTACCATCTCTCTCAATTCAAAGTCACTCTCCCACCTTCTTCAACAGTCATGCTCGACTGTTGCAGGTCTTCTCTCACACAATCTGTCTACCTCTCTGCTGCATGCCATTAATTTCCCTTGCTTTACTCCTGTCTGTCAAAAATCTTCACCAGATTGTCTTTTGCTTTTCTGCACATGTGCCTGAACCAGAGTAATCTGATCTCTTTGACCTTCTCTACAGTTGGAGCTATTTTGGCTTTAACTCATGTCATCATTTTGTGCATCCCACGGTGTGCATCCTACTACCTAAGATATTTCATCTCCATGTTCTCTAGCTTCCTCAACTTCACTGTCTTTACTGCCCAGGTTTCTGTACCATACAGTAGTACTGGTTACACCACTGTTTTGTACACATTTCTTTTAAGTTTCTTTGGCATTCTTCTGTCGTAGACTACCCCTGACACTCTGTACCAGTTTGCTGCACCCTCTTCTGAGTCTACCTTTGACCTCCTCATTCCATCTCAACCATTCCTCCCAGATACATGAAGCAGTTAACCTGTTCCACCATTTTCCCTTCAATCTCATTGTTCCACCATTTTCCTTCTATCTCATTTCTCAGCTTCTTCAGATTTCTCTCATTTGCTGCCATTACAGCTGTCTGATCTGTACTCAGTTTCATCCCATGACTATTATAATGCTATTTGGATTATAATAGCCATCACCCTACTTATCAGAAAAAAAGTATTATTAAGGGTCAGGCTATAAGAATAGCCAGGATGACAACCATGAGAAATTATGTGATAACAGAGTTTGAATATTTAAGGGATATGTTCTTAGAGAGAGGCTATCCTGGACATTTTATTGACCCTATACTCACAGATGTTCTTAGAAAATGGGGTGATACTTATATACCTTTATTAGGTACCGATGGTGATAGTATTAATAACAAAGTAAATGACACGGAAGCTCAGTACCAACCTAATTTCCAACAGGCTTGTGTAAAACAATACAGTCCCTTGTATTCCCAGATCAAGGGAATAGTGATAAAGAACTGGAACATCTTTAAAACTAATAGTGAGATATTTCGAATATTGGATGATAACCCATATTTTCCACTAAAGTAGAACCTGATATAAAATCATTATTGGAGATGGGTAATGCCTCTAAGAACATGCAGGAGAAAAAGGGTGGAAGTAAGCCTTGTGGCAGGTGTTCCTATTGTTCCTATATACTGCACTTTGCCACTGATAACCAGAATAAAAGTCATGTTTTTTTAAAAAGTGGCAACTGCTGTTCCACCAGATTGGTATATATAGCTAGGTGTAACACCTGTACTTTGTTTTATGTAGGGAAGACAGAGAGAATGTTTAAGACCAGGATATAGGTTCATAGGTTTATACTAGGCTATCTGCCCCAAGGCATTTATAAGCCTAGCCCAAAGTTTTGTGGCTTACACCACCCCTTATGTTAAAAAATACTGTGCTCATTAGTTTGTTGTGCCTCTGTCCAGCAGTGACACAGAGATGATTCCCGGGGTAAACCTACGATCTCCCATCCACCGGTCAAGATTTCTCTTGAACAGAGCCAGCGAGGTGCTCTGCCTCACATGGACTGGGATTCTATTCCACAGCATAGGGAGTCTCTGGGTGACAAATCTGTCCCTCCAGCATGTCCTATTATATCCGTGCTAAGGTTTAAGTCGCTTGCTCTAGTGGCTCTAGTAGATTTGGATTTTTTGAGGTGGAGCATGTCCATTAATTCCGGGTTGGACATGGCCTTGTATGTCAGGCACAGGTCACCTCTGAGCAGGCGGTATGCGACTGAATAGAGCTGGAGTTTCTTCAATCTGGCAGCATATGACAGATTTTGGAGTCCCTTTATCCTTTTGGTGAGGAACTTTTGGGGTCTCTCCAATTGCTGCAGGTGTCGGGTGAGATACATCCCAAATGGGGCATTGTACTCGATCATTGGTCTGATAAGTGAAGAGTACAGGGGAACAATGACCTCACTTGATCTGGATGTGAATCCCTTCATGATCAGGTGGGCAATGTAGAAGGTCTTTCTAACCACTTTAGCAATGTGAGTGTCAAAAGAAAGGCCACTGTCAACCTGGATCCCCAGGTCCCTGATAACCTCTTCTGTGCTTAATGGATTGCCACCTATATGGTAGATTGGGGTTACCTTGTTTTTCCCGAAGGGTATGACTATACATTTTTTGGCATTTAACTTCAGGCCATGGCTCTGGCACCAGTTATCAGTTTCCGTGAGACCCCTCTGAAGGATATCTGTGTCCGATGTACTTTCCACTATGGCGCCCAGTTTGCAGTCATCTGCAAACTTTGTCAGCCATAGTCCTCCTATGTTTGCCTGCACTTCTGAGAAGTAGATGCAGAACAACAGGGGGCCAAGGACTGAGCCCTGTGGTTGTGACTGGCTTGGAGTCTGACATGGCGCCAGCAACTCTGTCCTTTAGCCAGTTTGCAACCCATCTTGTGACATATGGGTTTACATTTAAGCTGGTAAGTTTCTCTATAATACCCGAGTGGGGTATTGTGTCGAAAGCTTTTGCAAGGTCAAGGTAGGCTGTATGGACTGCCTTTCCCTCATCAATGGCCTTGGTGACTGTTTCGAAGAAGTCGACCAAGTTCAAAAGGCATGATCTGCCCTTGACAAAGCCAAACTGGGTCGGGTCCAATGTCTGCAAGTCCCCTATGTCTTTGTTTATGAGTTCCATTATTGTCCTCTCCATAGCTTTGCAGACCAGGCTTGTTAAGCTTATGGGGCGGTAATTTCCAGGGTCCGTAGAGGTACCGCCTTTGTGGAGTGGGACCACAGTTGCCATATGCCACTCCTTGGGCACGTATCCTGTGGTAAGGCTAAGATTAAACAGCTGCCTTATATGCGGGTTTAGTTCCTCGTTGAGTTTGTGTAGCACACAGCCGGGGACGCCATCCGGTCCCATTGATGCTGTGTTTTTAGCTTTAGAGAGAGCAGCTTTCACCTGCGCATTAGAGATGTCTGGGAGGCTACACTCCGCTGGGATAGTTATCTCTCCTTTTGGGGGGTGAGGGGGGTGAAGTTTGCACTGAACCTGTCTGCCAGTATGTTGGCAATGTCTGTGGGTTCAGTGATTTTTGTATCATTTTGGACTAATTCTGCGCATATCTGGGAGTTTCCACCCAGGTTTCTAACATAGCTGAAGAAGGCCTTATGATTGTCTTTTGAAGCTATTGCAATTTTTCTCTCAAATTTGGCCATGGATGATTTTATGAGTGCTCATATTTTTTTACTAATAATGATCAAGGGTGTCTTCTCTTTTATGGATTTTTGCTCTATCATGTAACAGCTTTCTCCTCTTATTGTAAAGTTTGTTTATGGCTGGGGTCCACCAGACTGGACGTTTGCCCTTGGTGGAAAGAGTCTTGGTTTTATTAGGGATTGCCTGATCCATGCAGTCCTGGAGGTGTTCGTAGAAGGCATTTGTAAGGGCTTCCGCAGCTTGGGTTGTGGTTTCCACTGGCTCGGGGGCCTTGAAGGATACCACACCAGTCTTGAGTAGTGTGAAGTTTGCTTTAGAGAAGTTCTTCACTGTGGTCTTTTTTGTTTGGGGTGGGGGCGGGATGTGGATTTCCAGTGAGATAAGTTTGTGATCTGATCTCACCAATGAGGGATATACTTCGGTGTGGAGCATTTTGTCCCCATGTTTGTGATGATGAGATCTAGTATATTTTCTCCTCTTGTGGGAATGGTGACTAGTTGTTCCATGGCATTTGAATTTATGAACTCCAGGAACCTTTGGGCTAGAAAGTTGGGGCTTGAGTAATGTTCCCAGTCTATATTCGGGTAGTTGAAGTCACCCAATATAATGGTGTTTGGAGATACATTTATACCCTCCAGTGTCTTCAGGAAGGCTGTGTGGGGTTCCTGAGTTTGAGAGGGTGGCCTGTAGCATGCTACAAATTGTAGAGCAGTTTTGCCTATGGTTAATTGCACCTGGATGGTTTCCGATGCTTCGTGCATTGCCACCAATCTGGAGGTGTGGGTATCCTTGATGAATATGGATACACCCCCTCCTTTTGTGATGTGGTCCGGGTTTTGGGGCCTGAACGCATGATATGAGGTAAAACCTGATAGTGCCGGGGTGCTCTCAGGAGCCTTGAACCAGGTTTCAGTCACAGCACAGACATCGATGTTCTCCATACTGAGAAGGGCCTTGAGAGTGTGCATTTTGAGATTTAGACTTCTGGCATTGAGCAGCATTACCCTTAGTTTCTTCCCATTTTTGTTTTCTAGAGTGGTAGGTTTAGAATTTGAGCCTTGCCTAAAAAGGCACTATGGGGTGGCAAGAGCCTTAGCCAATATCCGGAATCCCAGGGGTGACAGGTGCAAGCCATCCCTTGCGAAGCAGCGTGGCTTGTCAAGCATGTCATCCCAGGCAGACAGACACTGGTTCCCCTTTGAATGACACCAGAAATTAAGCCAATTGTTAAAGCTGATCATCTTGTCTCTATGTTGTGGCATCATTCTTGGTGAAGGAAGGATACTGCTCAGGGTCAGGGTCATACCTGCCTGGGCTACATAATCAGAGAGCTCCTCTATGTCTCTTTTCATGTAGTCCAGGGAGGTACGTCTCAGGTCGTTCACACCAGCATGGACAATGACTGTGTCATATTTGTACTTGCTGTGGAGTGACCCGAGTGCTTGTGTTATGTGGCGGATTCTAGCGCCCGATAGGCAGCTTACTGTGACTCTCTCCTTGTTCAGCCTGGTGAGCGGGACGTCAGTGTGTATGACTATGGAGTCACCTATGACAAGTATGTTTGATGTTGTATTTGGCCTTAAGGGCAGTGACTACTTTGCACACTGATTTTGTGGTTTATGTGTTGCCTGTGGTGTGTCATGAGGTGGCAGTTGCTTGGATGTCTGTTTTGGAGGCCTCTGCTGTTTAGGTAAATTTTTGCTCAGAGCCTCCGAGTATGACTTTGTGTGTTTATGTGTTTGATTCATTGTTGTGATAGCTTTATGTGAGACTGGTTTTGTGGTGTGTGTAGTTGCCTTCTCCTCCTGTCTGGTCTTGCCAGTCCTGAGTCGAGAGAGCTCAGCCTCCAGTTTGGCTAAATAGCTGCATCTCTCGCAAGTATTTGTGTTATGTGGGAGGAGGAGAGGGTTGTCAGTGTACATGAGGCAATTGTAACATTGCCTCAATATTCCCAAATTCACCAACTGGACAGGAGAGGACGCCAGCATCTGGCCCTTCGACATGCTAGAGAAATTTAGAAGTTAGGGGTGTAACTGAATAAGAGACGACTTAGTAAGGAAGTGGGTACTCCTGGGGGGGGGTTGCTAGTGAGGGACTTTGTATAATACAGAAGTGCTAAACCTGAAAAGAAGATGCTTTTAAGACAAGTAAAAGCTTTTAGGAACAAGTGCTGCGCTTTTAGTTAAGGGATATACTGTTTAGATTACTAGTAGAGCAGTTCTAAGGGAAAAATGAAGAACAGACTTTATGGAGCCAGAAAAGTTTAACCTTGTTAAACCAGCTGCCTGATGCTGCTCTAGTGGCAACTCCAGCTAAATCGCGCTAAAGCACTCTAAAGCATGCTTGATAGCAGGGGCTGGAAAGAGCCAGGAATTGACCCAAAACAGCCAATAAAACTACAGTTTCAAGTCAGTAACCACTCCCACAGGGGCAGGGAAGCAGCTCAATGTTTATCACTGCCACTGATCAACAGAGAGACTTTCCTTTAGCCCAAGCAAAAATGGCCTCACAGAAACTTACAAAGCAGTTCAAGAACAGCAAGTCTGTAACTTGAACTTTTTTAAATCTCAGAAAAGTGGGAAAAAAGCAAGATTTTTTTTTGTTTTTGTTTTTTCAGAGATAGCAGAGGTTCACAAGTAATATCAAGTTATAACAGTGCAGTAAATGACCCCACACAAGAGTGCTACGTCAAAGACAGAAAATATGCAAGTTTTGAGGAAAAAACGATTTTAAAATTAAGTGCAAACAGGAAATTCAGTATACAGCTTTTGGTTGTGCTCTAAATACAGCTACTAATGCAGAAATCAAGTTTAACATGCCAGAAAATGCTCAAACTAGGCAGCTATGCAGAAAAACCTATCAAATAAACAGAGGAAAAATACTTAAAATCTCAAAAGTGGCTCCTTTCTTCTCTCAGCGTTTTCTCCTCTTGGTGGGTGCTTCACCAACAGCCAACAAGCCTGAAAAGACGCCAAAACCACGAGGCAACTAGGTTTTAAGAGAGGAAGATGAAGGAGTTTTAGAAATGACCCCTTTTGGCCAATAAAACTACAGTTTCAAGTCAGTAACCACTCCCACAGGGGGCAGGGAAGCAGCTCAATGTTTATCAATGCCACTGATCCACAGAGAGACTTTCCTTTAGCCCAAGCAAAAATGGCCTCACAGAAACTTACAAAGCAGTTCAAATATATGAGCACCTTTATGATATCAAAAATAAGAAAGATACCAATGCCCTATATAAGCACAGTATTTCATGCACTAATTGTTCATGTTTTAAGTTTGCCATTCTTGAATTTGTAACTGTTGAAGTGAGAGGTGGAGACTGGCAAAATGTGCTACATAAAAAGGAGCTTCTATGGCAGTTAAGGCTAGCCGCTGATTTTCCACCAGGACTAAATGAGCACATTACTATAATGCCCATTCTTAAGGAAAAGGCAGATGTAGTCTAACAACATTAATATATACTGTAGGAATTTTTAAAGTATAACTAATTATAAAGTGATATATTTTTCATGTAATGAGTTTATTATGCAATTGACTGTTGTATACTATACTTTTTGTGGTCAATGGGGCTTTTGACTTTAATGTTTCAATTTTAACTGTGTAAAAAATACTTTTGTTTTAATTATTTATATATTCATGAGCAGTGATTTTTCACTGTCAGAATTGGTTGGATTAGAACCAATGACTAACTGGTATTGTGTATTTAAACTTGAATTTTGAATGATTCTCTGTTCTGAAGAAGTCATTCTTGTTGATGAAAGCGCTTAACATGGTTTTATTATTTTTATAATTCATTAAATAGTTCTGTGGGCTCTCAACTTTGGTGTTCTTTATTTTATTTATTCTGTGATACCTGTTTACCTCCATTCCCCAAAAGGAGGGTCTGGATTTATTTTATGATGCTATTAGGGAAGTGACTAGACTTACTGATACCATGATTAATTTCCTCATGGCGGTAATGGAACATATCTTGTCCAACAATTATTTTACATTTGAAGGGGAATTTTACAGGCAAACTCAAGGAGTGGCAATGGGAGCAACATGTGCCCCCATTTATGCCAGTTTGGTTCTCTATTCTTGGGAAAAGAGGTACAGTTTTACTTGTGGTTACCAACAGTACTGGTCAACTTGTCATTTTTTGGACATTTTTATTCTTTGGAGAGATAACCAGGTTGACCTCAACAGGTTTTTAGAACATATAAACCAAATTTGTCCATACTTTAAATTCACAGCTCACCACTTGACTGATTTTATTAATTATTTAGATGTGATTATTTCTAAGGACAGGTCTAATAAAATGTTTACCTCTAGAATACACAGGAAGGAAACCTTCTCCAACAGCTATCTTGACTTTCAAAGCTGTCACCCCTATACAGTAAAAGAAACATTTTACTGGTAAGAGCAGCAAGAACGTGTTCTATTACAAAGACATTCTTGACTGAGGTTGGACTTATTAATGATATGTTCAAAGTTAGGGGATACCCTAAAAGAATTTTGGATAGTGTAGTAAAACTAATGGAAGAAGGGTTGGGGACAGAATACAAAC
Organism: Protopterus annectens; assembly: GCF_019279795.1. Lineage (NCBI taxonomy): Eukaryota > Metazoa > Chordata > Ceratodontiformes > Protopteridae > Protopterus > Protopterus annectens. The sequence goes on along the minus strand of NC_056733.1, from coordinate 1,134,030,433 downwards.
CACTACTCTGTATTGGTGAGACTGTTCTAAACAATAATAAAAAACAGACTGAAACAGGAGGGTATAGTATGAGTATGGTCATCCCATTTGGAGAAGGGGAAAGAACACTTAAGGGTATCATCAAGAAAAACTGGAATATTTTCAAAGGTAATATGGACATATCCAATACCCTAGGATACGCACCAAGCTTTGTATACAAAGGAGGAAAAAATTTTAAATACCTTATGAAACATGTCATTTCCCCTAGAATTTTGACCACCAAGGGAAGAACTAAATGTGGTCGATGTAACCAATGCCCCTTCATCCTTGATAGTGACGGGGTACATATTAAAGGAACTAGTAAGGGCATTCCTTTGCATAAATGCAACTGTAACACAAAGGGTGTCGTATATATTTCCATTTCTCAAACATGTAAAAATTTTTATGTTGGCAAAACAGAAAGGAAATTTAGATCTAGACTATACGAACACCTGTACACCATCGTCAAAGGTAATACTAACAATGCCCTATACAGAGATACACTCACTTGTCAAGGGGAAACTAAATTTAAGTTCGGAATTTTAGAAGTGGTCCCACACAGTACAAGGGGTGGATGGTGGGAACTCCAGGTTTACTTGAGAGAGTTTTATTGGATTATAAGGCTTAATGCTTTAGTTGTACCAGGGTTAAATGATTATGTTCCTTTGCTTCCAGTTTTAAAAAGGAAAGCCCTAGATTTTTAATTTACACTTAATATCTAATGTTGAGCAAGTTTTTCTTAATATTCAGTTCATCCAACTTATTTACGTGATATTGTTTATTGTTATTTCATTGCATATAGCTGTTTTACACAGTGCTTTTTACACAAAGGTTTTCATTTTAACAAATATTGTGCAATGATTTATATAAGAAGTCTTTTTAATTCATGATACATTTTTAAATGTATAAATAATTGCTTGATTGTTTGATTAGGTAATTGTCGAATTATTTATGTATATAAAGGATGTGACCTTAAGGGGAAAATTAGTTCTGAAGAAGTCTCAGAGAGTAATACAGGGGATGAAAGTGCTTAACGAATAAAGATCCTGGTACCTGGAAGTGTTGTGTGGAGCTTATGGTGTTTCTACTGCCATTCAGGCACTATTTTTTTGTTTCAATAAACAACAATGAATTGAATAAAATCAGTGTAGTTACCATGGTGTAAGACATACATGTTAAACTTTAATAGCTCCAATTAAAAACAGCAGAATTAATAAAACCTTTGTAAAACATAAAAAGATTAGCGCTTTTGGGTTACTCTCAACCCTACTTCAGATCTATTGTAGAATCCATAGTCTAACTATTTAAAAATAGTGAATGACCAATCAGTTTCTCACTTCATGGGTACACCTTTCAAAATTATTAGAGCGAGTTCATTCATAATAAGAATTCATTCACAGAAAAAGTTATCAGCGAAGTCTACACCCCTTAAGGGTGGGCTTAAAGTGGTAGATTGCCATTGAGGCCAGGTGTTTTCTATGCTAGCATCTCTGCTATCTATTTCATTTCCACCTATTCCATTCTTTCAGTAATATTGCCTTCATGAATATTTTCTTGTACAATTTGCAAAAACATAAAATAAAAGTGTGCGTTTAGCTAGAGGGCTCTTGATATCTTCTAGCCGAATATTGCTCATGTGTTTAGATATTAGTTCTTTTAACAACCTATCAGTTTTCCCTGTATAAAAGCTGTCACATAAGTTGGAGCTGGCAATGTAAACAACATGCCTGGTTTTGCAATCTGCATAAGATCAATTATATTACTTCTTATTAGGTATTGGATGTATAAATTCATTCTTAGCAGAAATATGTCTACGTGAAGAATACATTCTGCATGGTATATATATATATATATATATATATATATATATATATATATATATATATACATACACACGTGTGTGTATACATATAGATAGATACACACACGATATAAAATGAACACACACATTTATATAAATGTCAGGTCCATGACTTGGGCAAAAGTGTTTGTTTTTTTGTTTTTTTTTTAGTCAATGTTAGCAATGTCAACATTTGGGTTTTTCATTTCAGTACACAGAAATATTGGATCTCTAACTTTGATCAAGTGTGAGAATGGCCAACAGCTGTATTGTTGACACAATTTGGCAAGATTCATACAAAATCGGGGTCGGAAAAAAGCCCTTTACTCTGTACTGTGTGATCTCAAAGTTGGAGAATATGTAAGTACCAGGAGGTGTGAGAGGTGCAGATAGACTTGCTTCCTTCAAAAAACAATGTTTTAACTTGCCTAATCTAAGGTAATCTCTCGAAGTATGCGTATTGAGAATTTGCCCCTTTCTCCACTGTTGTGCAATCTCAGAGTCGGTATACAATTTGTAGAAATAAAAGAAAAAAGGAAATGAATAAGTAGTAGCAAGAATTATTCAGAAACTGACCAAGAGTACTGAAGAACAGGGGGAATCTCATAAAACAAGAATAAGCACAACGCTAAAGAGAAATTAAGGGAGCACTTGGATAATATGCATGAGTTTAGAAAGACTGGTGGTAAGCAACTGTTTTTTTGATAATAACTTAATAGTACAAAAACGTTTAGCACCATGGCTCAGGCAACAGAAATTAGAAATGGTTGTAGCCAAGCTTAGGGAGCCTATATCAAGGAAAAAAAAAACAAAGATCCTGTAGAGGTATTAGAAATTTTTTGTAAATTTTATGAAATCTGAAGAGAAATGTAGAACTCAAGAAAAACTACAAATGGAAATATTTACAGAAGAATTAAATATGCCAAGATTAAAGGTAGATGAGGCTCAATTACTAACAGTTAGGGTAGGGGGAAATGAGATAAAAATGGTGCTGCATAACCACTCTGCAGGAAAGTCTTCAGAACAGATAGTAGTCTTGTAAAAATTTGAACAATAGGAGGGGAGAAAATTATAAAGATATGGAAGGTTGTGTTTAACAGTATTTGAAATGGAAGAGAACTACCAACATCCTGGAAGAAAGTTGTCATGGTTGTAATACCTAAAGATGGTAAAGACCCATCAGATTCAGCTTCATGTAGGCCCATCAGATTCAGCTTCATGTAGGCACATTTCAATTCTAAACCATGATTATAGCGTTTATGTCTGTAATGGCTAAAAGAATGACAAAGGTGATGCCAAAATTGATAGATCTGGATTGGTGTATTTTTCAGAGGGGAGGCAAACATTTGACAACATGAACAGAAAAATTATAATCCAGAGGAAAGCAGAATGTAAGAAAATGCAACTGTTGTTGGCGGGTCATGATGCAGACAGAGTAAGCTGGGATTTTATGAGAATGACAATGGAAACATTTACATTCCCTGATACAATGATAAGCTTAATTAGGAGATGTATGAGGGATTGGAGGCAAAACGTAAAGTGGGGAGGGGGTTCCTCTATAATAAGTTCTGTTTGAACAGAGGAACCAGGCAGGGGTGTCCTAATTTTTCTTTATTATTTGCAATACGTTTAGAACCATTGGCAAAGAAAATAAGGGACTCAGAAATTCAAGGGTAAAACTGGTATGGTAATCAAGAAAAGTTGGTTTATTTGCAGATGATATTGAGGTTATCCAGTTCAATCCTCGGCTGGGGTGCCTTCTGTGCGGAGTCTGCATGTCCTCCCTGTGGTCACGTGGGTTTCCTCCGGGTGCTCTGGTTTCCTCCCACATCCCAAAGACATGCTGTAGGTGGATTGGACACTCTAAATTGGTCCTACGTGTGAATGTGTAGGTGTGTGTGCCTTCTGTGGAAGGTTGGGCGCCGGGCTGGCAACTCGACACTGTAAAACTCCACTGCCAATCATGAGCAGACAGGTGATCTGCTGTGGCGACCCCTAACCGGTTAAAGCTGGAAGAAGAAGAAGATTATTTTGTACCTGATAAAAACAGAAATGGACGTCTTGGTGTTGTGTAATATTCTGAGACAATTTCATGACTTTCTGGGATACAAAACTAACATAGATAAGTAGGCAATAGCTGTAAACTTTGTACCCACACACAAATTGGTTCAGCAATACCTATATTTATGGAAACATGATAAAATGAAGTACTTAGGAGTATGGGTTAAAAAGGATTCTGTTATGGCAGCTAAGGATATGTGACAACAGACTAAACAAAAGACAATACTAAAACTGAGAAACTGGAAGCTCTTTCTATGGATATAAGCAGTGAAAATGATGCTTAATCCCTTTAATTTTATACACAGGTAAGGGATATTTTTATCAACCAGAGGAGAAGTTGTGGATAGGAATTAAAAAAAGCTGAAAGATTTTATCTGGAAGGGGAAGACGGCATGTGCCAAGTGGGATAAGTTAATCCTTTCAATGGAAGAAAGGTGGTTTGGGATTACCTGATTTGAGAAGATATTTCAGAGATAAACAGTTACGGTTCCTATACACAGCACAAGCAGAAAGCTATAATTCGAAGTGGTAATGGATGATGATGAAACAGGGAAGTTCAAGAAACAAAGAGAGACTGGAATTTTGAATGCAGATCCTTAAGAAGAATAGCAATAACCATACAGAACATTCATAAATTAGCAGAAAGTATTCTAAGAACTAAGCCAACATGGGAATGGAAAAAGGAAATTCTGCTGATACAGATGACTACAATTAGGGGTACACAGAATAGGCAAGAGTGGGCTGGAATTTACTGGAGAAAAATGGCAAAGGTGCCAGGGTACTGGGAGCAAATAATTAGAGGGAAAGATAATAGAATGGGAAGAGGCTAACAATACATTAGGACTGCAGGCTATAGATTGCCTAACCTATCAATGGTTGATATCAGAGTATAGGCAAAAAGAAAGGAATAGGGGGATACCAAGTGAAAGACCCCCACTGGTAGAGTTTGTAGTAGAATCTAGAACAGAGGTTGGTGTTAAAAAAGGATAATTAGTACGGCATATAAAATAGTGCATGACAACTATAGGAATCAATCAGAGGAGGTTAGAAAGGACTGGGAAGAGAGAAATTAGATAAGCAATTCACAGAGAAAGAATGGAAAGATAAATGTATGGCTTCCATATATACAACATAGGTTCATAGGTTCATAGGTTTATACTAGGCTATCTGCCCGAGGGCATTTACAAGCCTAGCCCATAGTTTTGTGGCTTACGCCACCCCTTTAGTATGGGGAACTATACCCATTATTTTGCTGTGCCTCTGTCGAGCAGTGACACTGAGGTAATCCCTGGGGTATATCTGCGATCTCCCATCCATTGGTCAAGATTTCTCTTGAACAAGGCCAGCGAGGTGCTCTGCCTCACATATACCGGGATTTTGTTCCACAGCATAGGGAGTCTTTGGGTGATGAATCTATCCCTCCAGCACGTCCTATTAATAGCCGTGTCGAGGTTTAAGTCTCCCGCCCTTGTGGCTCTGATGGATCTAGATTTATTGAGGTGAAGCATATTCATCAAATCTGGGTTTGACATGGCCTTGTATGTCAGGCACAGGTCACCTCTGAGCAAGCGGTGGCGACTGACTAGAGCTGAAGTTCTTTCAGTCGGGCAGCATAGGACAGATTTTGAGACCCTTTATCCTTTTGGTGAGGAACTTTTGTGGCCTCTCCAGCTGCTGCAAGTGTCGGGTCAGATACATTCCGAATGGGGCATTGTACTCAATCATTGGTCTGATGAGTGATGAGTACAGGAAACTATGACCTCCCTTGATCTAGATGTGAATCCCTTCATGATAAGGTGGGCAATGTAGAAGGTCTTCCTAACTACTTTAGCTACATGGGTGTCGAATGACAGGCTACTGTCAACCTGGGTCCCCAGGTCCCTAATAACTTCTTCTGTGCTCAGTGGATTTCCACCTATGTGGTAGCTAGGGGTAACCTTGTTTTTCCCGAAGGGTATGACTATGCATTTTTTGGCATTTAACTTTAGGCCATGGCTCTGGCACCAGTTATCCGTTTCTGTGAGACCTTTGTGAAGGATATCTGTGTCAGATGTGTTTTCGACTACGGCGCCCAGTTTGCAGTCATCTGCAAACTTTGTCAGCCATAACCCTCCTGTGTTTGCTTGTACTTGAGAAGTAGATGCCAAACAAGAGTGGGCCCAGGACTGAGCCCTGTGGGACACCACTTGTGACAGGCTTAGAGTCTGACATGGCGCCAGCAACTCTGACCCTGTGGGTTCTGTCGCTCAGCCAGTTTGCAACCCATCTTGTGATGTATGGGTTAACATTTAAGCTGATGAGTTTTTCAATGATACCCGAGTGGGGTATTGTATCGAAAGCTTTCGCCAGATCGAGGTATGCTGTATGGACTGCTTTTCCCTCATCAATGGCTTTGGTGACTGTTTCGAAAAAGTCAACCAAGTTTAAAAGGCATGATCTGCCTTTGACAAAGCCAAACTGGGTTGGATCCAAAGTCTGCAAATTCCCTATGTCTTTGTTTATGAGATCCATTATGATCCTCTCCATGGCTTTGCAAATAAGGCTTGTCAAGCTAATGGGCCGGTAATTTCCTGGGTCAGTGGAGGCACCGCCTTTATGAAGTGGGACCACTGTCGCAGTGCGCCACTCCCTGGGTACGTATCCAGAGGTGAGACTTTGATTGAAAAGCTGTCCTAGCTGTGGGTTTAATTCCTAGTTGAGTTCGTGGAGCACACAGCCGGGGACACCATCAGGTCCCATGGATGCTGTGTTTTTTGCTTTGGACAGAGCAGTTCTCACTTGGGTGTTAGAGATGTTTGGGGGGCTACAATCATTTGGTATAGATATCTCACCTTTTGGGAGAAGTTTGCACTGAACCTGTCAGCCAGTATGTTGGCAATGTCTGTAGGATCAGTAATCTTCACATCATTTTGAACTAGTTCTGAGCATATCTGGGAGTTTCCTCCCAGGTTTCTAACATAGCTGAAGAAGGCCTTATGATTGTCTTTTGAGTCTTTAGCTATTTTTCTCTCAAAGTTTGCTTTGGATGATTTTATGAGAGCTCTTAGTTTTTACTTGTAGTGATCAAAGGTGTCCTACCTTTTAAGGATTTTGCTCTATCTTGTAGTAGCTTCCTCCTTTTGTTGTAGAGTTTGTTTATGGCTGGGGTCCACCAGACTGGACGCTTACCTTTGGTACAAAGAGTCTTTGTTTTGCTTGGGATTGCCTTATCCATGCAGTCCTGTAGGTGCTGGTAGAAGGCATTTGTAAGTGATTCAGCGGCTTGGGTACTGTTTTCCGCCGGCTCGGGGCCTTAAAGGAGACCACACTAGTCTTTAGAAGTGTGAAGTCGGCTTTCGAGAAGTTCTTTACTGTGGTCTTTTTTATTTCAGGTGGCGGTGGGATGAGGGCCTCCAGCGAGATTAGTTTGTGATCTGATCTCACCAGTGAGGGGTATACTTCCGGTGTTGAACATTGTGCTCCCATGTTCGTGATGATGAGATCAAGTATGTTTTCTCCTCTTGTGGGGATGGTGACCAGTTGTTCCATGGCGTTTGAGTTTATGAATTCCAGGAACTTTTGGGCTAGGGTATTTGGGCTTGAGTAGTGTTCCCAGTCTATATTAGGGTAATTGAAGTCACCTAGTATGATGGTGTTTGGAGATACATTTATCCCCTCCAGTGTTTTCAGGAAAGCCATGTGAGGTTCCAGAGTTTGTGAGGGTGGCCTGTAACATGCTACAATTTGCAGAGCAGTCTTGCCTATGGTTAATTGCACCTGGATGGTCTCCGATGCATCGTGCATTGCCACCAATCTTGAGGTGTGGGTGTCCTTGATGAATATGGATACCCCCCTCCTTTCTTGGTATTGTCCGGATTTTGGGGCCGGAATGCATGGTATGAGGTAAAACCTGATAGTGCTGGGGTGCTTTCAGGAGCCTTGAACCAGGTTTCTGTCACAGCACAGACATCGATGTTCTCCATACTGAGAAGGGCCTCGAGTGCATGCATTTTGAGATTGAGACTTCTGGCATTGAGCAGCATTACCCTTAGCTTTTTTCCATTTTTGTGTTCTAGGGTGGTAGGTTTAGAATTTGAGCCTTGCCTAAAAAAGGCACTATGGGGGTGGCAAGAGCCTTTGCCAATATCCGGAATCCCAGGGTGACAGGTGCAAGCCGTCCCTTGAAGCAGCGTGGCTTGTCCAGCATGTCATCCCAGGCAGACAGACATTGGATCCCCTTTGAATGACACCAGAGTTTAAGCCAATTGTTAAAGCTGATCATCTTATCTTTGTATTGTGGCATCATTCTTGGTGAAGGTAGGATACTGCTCAAGGTCAGGGTCATACCTGCCTGAGCTACATAATCAGAGAGCTCCTCAATGTCTCTTTTCATGTAGTCCAAGGAGGTACGTCTCAGGTCGTTTACACCAGCGTGGACAATGACTGAGTCGTATTTGTACCTGCTGTTGAGAGACCTGAGTGCTTGCGTTATGTGGCGGATTCTAGCGCCCGACAGGCAGCTTACTGTGACCCTCTCCTTACTCAGTCTGGTGAGCGGGACGTCAGTGTGTCTGACTATGGAGACACCAATGACTAGTGTGTCTGGCATTGTGTTTGGCCTTAAGGGCTGTGACTGTTTGACACTCTGAATGTGAGGTCTATGTGTTGCAGGTGTTGTGTTCTGAGGTGGTAGTTGTTTGGGTGTCTGCTTTGGTGGCCTCTGCTGTTTTGGTAGATTTTTGCTCAGAGCCTCCGAGTATGTCTTTGTGTGTTTATGTGTATGCTTTGAGGTTGTGATGGTACTATGTGAGACTGGGTCTATAGTGTGTGTGGTAACCTTCTCCTCCTGACTGGTCTTGCCAGTCCTATGTTGAGAGAGCTCAGCCTCCAGTTTGGCCGTATAGTTGCATCTCTCGCATGTATTTGTGTTTTGTGGGAGGAGGAGAGGGTTGTCTGTGTACATGAGGCAATTGTAACATTGCCTCAATATTCCCAGGTTCACCAGCTGAGCAGGAGAGGACACTAGCAACTGATCCCTCGACATGCTAGAAGGAATAGACAAAAAAACTTTAAAAGAGATTCCGGGGGATGTGGGTGTCCGAGAAATGGGGTTCGCCTTTTTGGGGTACTATCTATAACAAGAGTGCTGTATCAAGGTGATAAGTACTATAGGAGCAAGTGCTAGGTTTAACAGATAAAGAATAGTCTACTCGGAGTCAGGTAGAGATGACCTTTATAGTTACAGGGTATGCAGATTAGAACAGTAGTACAGTTCGAGGAAGGTAGTTTTAAGGGAAAATTTGAAGAGTGGACTTTAGGTAGCCCTAATAGTTTAAATCTGCTTAACTGGCGCTGCCCTAGTGTGCAACGCGCTAAATCGCACTAAACCGCGCAAACGCGCGTTTAGCGTGTTTTATATCAGGGGGCTGAAAGAAGCTAGGAACTGGCCCAAAACGACCAATAGACTACAAGTTACTGGCTGAAACCTCACAAAACTGGACCAACAGGCAGCTCAATGCTTCCCACCTCCCACTGATAAGCAAGGGAACTTCCTCTCTTCCAAATTAGGCAAAGAATCAGTAACAGGAACTGCAAACAAAGTCCTGGGATCAGCAAGCTCTGAAACTGGACTAATCTAGCTCAGTAAGGCGGGAAAACAAGAGATATTTTTTATTTTTTTTTTTTTCAGAAAACAAGCAGAAACAGATACAGTAAACACTTATAAATGCTATAAATCGGCTATCACAGCATACACAAACAATTTGCAACAATTACACATTTTAAAAGTAACAAACTGAGAAATCAAGTGCAAAAACAGAATAAATGCAGAAAAACAATAACAATGTATCAGCAAGCAGGCGAAATACAGTTGCTAGATAAATAGAAGTGGAAAGCCACAAAAAATATACTTAAATCAGGTAAAGTCGCTTTTTCAGCTCTCTGAAGCTTGGATTACTCTGCTGGCCACCACGAGGATCTGTGCTGAGTAGGTACAAGCTAAAAAACGTGCGTTTAGCGTGTTTTATATCAGGGGGCTGAAAGAAGCTAGGAACTGACCCAAAACGACCAATAAACTACAAGTTACTGGCTGAAACCTCACAAAACTGGACCAACAGGCAGCTCAATGCTTCCCACTCCCACTGGTAAGCAAGGAACTTCCTCTCTTCCAAATTAGGCAAAGAATCAGTAACAGGAACTGCAAACAAAGTCCTGGGATCAGCAAGCTCTGAAACTGGACTAATCTAGCTCAGTAAGGCGGGAAAACAAGAGATATTTTTTTTTTTTTCAGAAAACAAGCAGAAACAGATACAGTAAACACTTATAAATGCTATAAATCGGCTATCACAGCCTACACAAACAATTTGCAACAATTACAGATTTTAAAAATAACAAACTGAGAAATCAAGTGCAAAAACAGAATAAATGCAGAAAAACAATAACAATGTATCAGCAAGCAGGCGAAATACAGTTGCTAGATAAATAGAAGTGGAAAGCCACAAAAATATACTTAAATCAGGTAAAGTCGCTTTTTTAGCTCTCTGAAGCTTGGATTACTCTGCTGGCCACCACGAGGATCTGTGCTGAGTAGGTACAAGCTAAAAAACGCGTGTTTAGCGTGTTTTATATCAGGGGGCTGAAAGAAGCTAGGAACTGGCCCAAAACGACCAATAGACTACAAGTTACTGGCTGAAACCTCACAAAACTGGACCAACAGGCAGCTCAATGCTTCCCACTCCCACTGGTAAGCAAGGGAACTTCCTCTCTTCCAAATTAGGCAAAGAATCAGTAACAGGAACTGCAAACAAAGTCCTGGGATCAGCAAGCTCTGAAACTGGACTAATCTAGCTCAGTAAGGCGGGAAAACAAGAGATATTTTTTTGTTTTTTTTTTTTCAGAAAACAAGCAGAAACAGATACAGTAAACACTTATAAATGCTATAAATCGGCTATCACAGCCTACACAAACAATTTGCAACAATTACAGATTTTGAGAAATCAAGTGCAAAGACAGAATAAATGCAGAAAAACAATAACAATGTATCAGCAAGCAGGCGAAATACAGTTGCTAGATAAATAGAAGTGGAAAGCCACAAAAATATACTTAAATCAGGTAAAGTCGCTTTTTTAGCTCTCTGAAGCTTGGATTACTCTGCTGGCCACCACAAGGATCTGTGCTGAGTAGGTACAAGCTAAAAAACGCGTGTTTAGCGTGTTTTATATCAGGGGGCTGAAAGAAGCTAGGAACTGGCCCAAAACGACCAATAGACTACAAGTTACTGGCTGAAACCTCACAAAACTGGACCAACAGGCAGCTCAATGCTTCCCACTCCCACTGGTAAGCAAGGGAACTTCCTCTCTTCCAAATTAGGCAAAGAATCAGTAACAGGAACTGCAAACAAAGTCCTGGGATCAGCAAGCTCTGAAACTGGACTAATCTAGCTCAGTAAGGCGGGAAAACAAGAGATATTTTTTTTTTTTTTTTTTGTTTTTTTTTCAGAAAACAAGCAGAAACAGATACAGTAAACACTTATAAATGCTATAAATCGGCTATCACAGCCTACGCAAACAATTTGCAACAATTACAGATTTTAAAAGTAACAAACTGAGAAATCAAGTGCAAAAACAGAATAAATGCAGAAAAACAATAACAATGTATCAGCAAGCAGGCGAAATACAGTTGCTAGATAAATAGAAGTGGAAAGCCACAAAAAATATACTTAAATCAGGTAAAGTCGCTTTTTTAGCTCTCTGAAGCTTGGATTACTCTGCTGGCCACCACGAGGATCTGTGCTGAGTAGGTACAAGCTAAAAAATGCGCGTTTAATGTGTTTTATATCAGGGGGCTGAAAGAAGCTAGGAACTGGCCCAAAACAACCAATAGACTACAAGTTACTGGCTGAAACCTCACAAAACTGGACCAACAGGCAGCTCAATGCTTCCCACTCCCACTGGTAAGCAAGGGAACTTCCTCTCTTCCAAATTAGGCTTTTTGCTTGGAAGTGTTTACATAGGCATGTTTATACCTCATGCAGACTGCAAAGAATTTTTTCCTCACATAGATTGCAAATGTTATAGGTATGATGGGGAAGAAAGAGGTAATTGCGGACTTATTTTTGGGAAGTGTAATGAGTTGGCAGACTTTAAAAAATTGCTGTAGACTACTCTGTCAGAACAGCAGGTTCTGACAGAGTCAGCAAATTGGTGCAACTAAGGAAATTATTTTTTTTGTCCTGTGATACAGAATTCAAATTGCCTAGACATAGTAAGGGCTTGCTGAGTTAATTCTGGTGGCTGCCATAAAAGCAATTACTATAAAATTGCAATCATAGTCTAAACAAACCATACTAGAAGAACTGACTATAGTAACAGAGGTAAAGGAACTGAAAGTGGGATCAGAAAATGTTAGCAGCACAATACATAGAAAATAATGGGAAATATGGGAACGACACGTGCAAAATACTGTTTTCGAGGAGGAATCGGGTTTAAGGGCAGGCAGGGATTGAAGGTTCAAATGACAATGACTGTATAGTAGATGATAAGTGATGTACAGTATAATGTTTGCAACTGAAAAATATGTCAGTATGTTTTTTCATTTATATAAATGTATGATTGCTTATGTCATAAATGATAATTCAATAAAGATGTTTCTTGTTTTAAAAACAAAAAAACTGTTTGCCAAGATCACATTTACCAACAGCTACAAGATCAAAATTTGGGCATCAGCAAACAAAAATCACACACAGACCTTATCAACAAAGGACATAAATACTCAAGTCTAAAGTCACTGCATAGCAAGGAAAGTGAAATGAAAAGACTGAATTATCAACACTGAAATGCTACCTTTAACATGAGCATACCTCTCAATTATTGTAATTTCTGCCTCATATTTTTGGTGTGTTTCTCAAAATTTGTGGTTTACTGGCAAATAACTGAAAATTGAATTCACTAAATAATGAAATACATTTGAGGTTCTTATCACTCAGAAAATACATATCAGTACAAATTCTGTTTTTCTACCAACTTTCTAAGTTTATTACAATATTTAAAATCTGCTGTTTTTTGGCCTTTACCCATATTTCTTATATTAACAGGTTGAGAGGTATGAACATGAGGGGTGGAATTTTTATCCTGTAGGGATATCAGCACAGTGTATGTTGGTGAATCAGTCTTCAAAGGACAGAGACATACCATTAAGCTACTTAGTTTTTGCCAAAACAGTCACAGTTTTTGAGACTACTGCAAGCCTGATTCACTACTCTTCTGTCCTGCATTGCTGTGCTTTCTACTCGGAGACTAGTGCAGTAGCAGCAGAAAGCCGCTGAACTAATCAATAAGTGGACTATTGAGCACTGCTACTGGTTAATGAGTCAATTACTGAGCACTGCTATTGGTCAATCAGCTGATTATTTAGCATTGCCATTGGTCAATGAGTGCATTATTGAGTACTGCCATTGGTCAATGAGTGGATTACTGAGTACTGCCATTTGTCAATAAGTGGATTATGGAGCACTACCAGTGGTCTAAGACAAAGGTACAGAACTGGTGCTGTGTCAAGTTCTTGCAAGCACGCAATATAACTGAATCTTTGTACTGACTTCTGAAGCTGTCCCCTTCCTCAAAAGCACCACAGCAACATGCCCACTAAATATGCAACTAAGACTTGTTGTCAACCTTGTTACAGTAGAACTACTGTCTAAAGGCATACAGTTATTGAAGCAATGATTAAATACCATCAAACAAGTTCTAATTATGCATATGTTGCAGAGGACAACATGAGTAAAATGACCTTCTATGACTTATTTACAATGCTTCAAACATGCATACTCTGGTGTGGTGCAACATCAATAAACCTTCATTGGCCACTAGTTGCCTTCACTTAACACTTTTAAGAAGTACTGTACAGGAATGCAATTTTCTGCAGGACAGCAACCTAAAGGTCTTGACAATGAATCACTGGATTGCTAACTGGCTCAAAGATAAGAAGCAGGAAATCAAAATAAGGAAAGTTACTAATGAAGTCCTCCAGGGTTCTTTGCGGCAACCTCTGCTGTTTTTCATCTAATTTTCTGAAGTTCTGCTGTTTTTCATCTAATTTTCTGAAATAAACGGCAATGCCAAAGAGCCCTGGCTGACTAAATCTGCACATCACTGCAAGCTTGGAGAAGTTATTGAATTCCCAAATGAATTAGCCATCCTGCAGGAAGGTTTGTCCCCAATAAAAAAACTGTGCCAAAATCATGGACTGAAACTAAATGCCAAAAAAATGCATTACTGTATCCTTTGGGAAGTCATCTATCACAGGGTACTACCACATTAACAATACGCCACATAAGAGCTGACCCATTTGTTTGGGATTTGTGAGCTTATGTGAACAGTGACCTAACTTTTGACCAACATGTGCCCATTGTTTTAAGAAAGTCCTTTTATATTGCACAGCTTAAAACAAATGAATTGTGTCTATATCTAGGGATGCCATTGACTAGCTTTACTCAGCCTTATTAGACCAATTATTGAATATAATGTTACTTTGGCATGTATCTGCCCAAACACATGCAACAACTAGAATGCACAGAGATACCTTACTAAAAGGATACAAAGCCTAAACAACATGTCCTAAATGGACCGAATCAAAGCTCTGTCACTAAGCTCTGTATCCTACAGACTGCTAAGAGGTGACCTGTGTCTGGCATACAAGACATCCACTGACCCATTACTGATGGATTTACTGCATGTCAACAAGTCAAACGGCATAAAAAATAATCGATCTAGGGATCTAAATCTCTTCCGCAATGTTCGCAGAATAGTTTGGAGGAAAGAGTATACCACTGCTTTTGAACAGACTACCTATCCACATAAAACGAAGTTCACTCCTACTCACATTCAAATACAACTTAGATCCATGGATGGAAAAACAAACAATTTACCCCAGGTTTGCCCCCTGTACTACTAATGGGTAGAAGCAGCTCCTAAATGCTTTATCCCATGGATAGGTCCCCTCAAATTATATATGGTATGATCCCAGTTATTCTCATTAGGGGTAATATATAGTTATTGACCATGGGATGGGTAAGGTCAATCTCTAACCAAATGAGGAAATTGGCTAGTCTTAAAATGGCACACAAGAGCAGCTAGCCTAGTACTTACCTGTGAACCTATGAAGTAAAAGGGGGCTGTTAGTCAGGAAGTTCTGGGAGCAATTTGTTTATTTATTTGGCATTTGTTTACTGGGAAAGTCTGACTGAGTCATGAGGCACCCATTTTCAGCAGAGGCCCAGGGAGAAAAGATACATATGGGTAACAGAATGAAAAACTAGACAGACATAATAAAGTCATAACATTCAAGCGCAAATATGAAAACAACACATTAGTTTGTCAATAAAAACTCAACAGACATAATAAAGTCATAGTGTTCATGCATAAATGATATGGAAAGCCTGATAATAGGAAGATGCATCATTATTTACATAATAGATGATTATCATAATGATTATTAATATTCTAGAGGTCATAAAATATGGTAACAAATTATACTGGTGAAAGCGCAGGACAGTACGAGTAGAGAAGGGTAGGAGTGTGATAGATGGGATAGTAGGAATAGAAGTGGAAAGGTATGAGTGTCACCTCAGGGGAGCATGTGTACAGGAAGAGAGGGTAGGGTAAGTTAGTAGTGGAGATAGAGTAGAGGGAGAAAATAGTATAAGAGTACCTCAGACAGGGCTCATACAGGACCAAATCCAAGCTTTGCTGAAGTATTCTTTTATAGAGGTTTTGAAGGAGTGCAGGTCAGTAGCAGATTTGATAGATAAAGGATGGGAGTTCCATAGATTTACCACAGAGCAGGAGTACAGGTTTTGTTATGTTTAGAAGTTGTATGGAGATGTTTGTCTTCAAATCTGAGATGTTCATTTGGGATATAAAAGTTGATTAATTGGTTAAAAGCAGGACAAATTAGTGGGTTCTGGATGATTTTATATACCATAGTAAGTTGTACATATTGGAGGCGGAGGGAGAGTACATACCATCTTAGGGAACGTAGGGCTTTACAGTGATGAGTTGGAGGGGTTGCGTTTATGGCAAATTTGGCAATTTTGATATAGCAGCGATCTATTTTTTTTCTTAGGGAGGTCTGTAAGTTAGTTATAATTGGAGCCCCATATAACAGTGAGGGCAAGAGGGAGGTTTTGACCAGGGTAATTTGGGTAGCTGCTGTGAGGAAGTTTTTATTCCTGTATAGCATGCTTAGTTTTTGGTGGATTTTTTGATACTGCTTTGTATGTGTAGGTCAAACTTGAGATTTTCATCGGTTGTGACACCTAGTAGTTTGGTATGATGAACCAATTCAATTTCAGTATTGTTGGCTGAAAAGATCTTGACGTTTGTTTTGTTGGAGCTAAGGGTTTTGTGGATGAAGATAAGGAGCTTTGTTTTTTTTTGGGGGGGGGGGGGTTCAGCCATGTCTCAATGGAAGAGAAAGCTTGTTGCATTATGTGTTGTAGGTGCATTAATGTGTCTGATATGCAGATCATAGTGGAGTCATCTGCATACTGGATTAGAGTACTTCACAGGAGGATGTATGTAAATTACTGATGAAGACATTAAATAGCAAAGGGCCAAGGATGGATTCTTGAGGTACACCTGTGGGAGTGATGTGATATAGGGAGATAGAACCCTGCCATTTTACTGCTTGCTGTCTGTCAGCTTCATAGCTAGAAAACCACTGAAGTGAGAAGGATCGCAGACCAATGCTGATAAGTTCTTTAAGGAGTTTGGGGTGAGATACCATATCAAATGCTTTTGACAAATCTAGGAACACTACAGATACTAGTTTGCTAGTGTCACAGGCTTTCTTGACAAAGTCAATGAAAGATAAGGCTGTTGAGGAATTGTGTGCAGGTCTAAAGCCATGTTGAGTGTGGGAAAATTGTTGTGCGTAAGACGGTGGAGAAGTTGTAGCTGCACACATTTTTCTAGAATATTAGAGGGGCGGGGACAAGATTACTGTAGGATGAAAGTTTGTGATGTCAGTGGAGTTGCTTCTTTTATGTAAAGAGATAATGTGTGATCTTTTCCATGGTTTAGGGAAATGTGATTCAGCTATGGATCTATTAATTAAGATACTAACAGGGAATGCTATTGCCTCTGCTGCAAGCTTTAGGTATTCTGGTGGGAGGTTGTCTGCTGAGGCTGAGCAAGGCTTCAGCTTTTGTAGTAGTTTTTTACTTGAGATAAAGGGATGGGATGAAAAGTAAATCGGGGATGGTTTGTTTTTTGATTATGAGTGAGGGGTTGGTTGTGTCTGTGCAATGTGTGGGATGTGTAGAGGTTAGTATTGGGGGTATTTGTAGAAGTAGTGCGTTCGGGTGGATGAGTTGGGTTTACTTTTAGGTTGGATATAGACTCTATAAAGTACGTATTGAATTTGGTGGCTGTTTCAAGAGGTGGTATATTGTGGTATGGCTTGGGATTATTTTTATTTCCTGGGTTGAGTAGTGACATTACAGAGGACCAGAATTTCCTAGGGTTGCTTTTGTAGTTATCTTGAATGTAGGTGAAGGCAGAGTAAACTGTTGAAGTCACCATGAAGAAATAAAAGTCCTTGTTGCAATATCCAAATATTTTATTCAACCATAAAAACAAAGGATGAGCGCTTTCACGTGCCACCTGCACGCTTCTTCAGATCTAACAAACATCAATTCATGATTGCTTTTATAGCTGAATCAATTATCTAGATTCAACTAATAAAACAATTAAACAATTAAAATAAAACAATCCTTGGTCTACTACGATGCATAGATTTTAAAGTCCCAGTATACAATTTTTCAGCACAACATTATATATGGCTTGTTCATAACCACAACTGACATAAATTATCTTAATTACTTAACAAAAATCAATAGTAAAAATTGAACCTATGTATACTTATATAAAAAATAATAATAATGTATATCTATTGTAAAAGTATATAACTATGTGTAAAAAATGTGTTTCACATATGTAAACAGTATTGTGTACAAATTTGTAAATGAAAACAAATCATCAGTGACTGTTATGCTGCATATGATGGAAATCATATAGAGTAATTATAAGCAACAATAACAAAATTTGATTGTATGATGTCTAAATATAATTATACCATATTAAGTCCATATAAAAACAAATAATCAATGTCAAGCTAATATAGATGAAATATATACCTGAGATAAAATATAAAAAACTTTAAATGTTGAATTCAAACTAAAAAATGTATACGTTATGTACAATTAAGCATAGAAAACAGGACAATTCCTATATAAAATCCTAAATATATACACAATATATTTAAAATGGCTATATTGGTAGTGTATCATAAGCCAAAAACTAAACAGAATAATCATACCATTGCAACTAAAACTTGTGCAAATTCAAGCATAATGTATTGTATATCATATAATCACTAGAAGTCTTTGAGTCTGTATGCACTTTAAGGTAATACCAAGGGGTATGCATGTTTTATGCATGCCTACGTATGGCCAGCAACATCCCGATCTGCTCAAAAAATGGCAGGACCTTAATATAGATCTTGGTTTCAAATACATTAAATTATTTTTGGAATATTTTGGTCCGCTAGAGACAGAGTTACAGAAATGTATAGACTCTTTACACAAGACCATCTGTGAGCGATTCAAGTCTGATTTTTGTAATCGGAGGCTAAACAATATATTGACTCAGATCAACATGTATAGCGACAAGCTTCAACTCATCAAACAACGGAAGCTTTTAAGGGATCACAGTGATTTTACATCGGGCAACATTTTTGTTTGGCCGAGGACCTCTGGGCAAAACTCTTCTCGCTCTGAACCCACTGAGCCCATGCAGCATCATGACTTTGACACTACACCTTCATCAACAGCTGATACAGGTGAAGGTCGTGGGCATATCAATTCAGCTGTCGTCATTGAGTCGTCCATTCCACATGTGATTGACGTCAACAACGCGACTTCGTTAGGAACTCCGCCACCTAACCAACAAGCGTTGCACGCTTCAGGTGATGAACTAAGGCAAGGAGCCATTAGACGGACCGTTAATCAACATTCCACTGGTGAGAAATCATCTTCTCCTTTTCCTATCAAACAAACCAGGTTTGTGAGAGGGAGATCACACAGCAGAGGCCCGAAAAAACGAAAGCATTCTCAAGAGAGGTACGGTCAAAAGAGAACTTTTTGGAATTGAACACTTTGGTTGTTAACTACTCTAGCCACATTTTATCTGATTCTGATATATCGCTACTTAATAAGGGCATGAACTTCATTCCGTCTCAGCCCAGTAAACTGAACAAAACTTTTTGTGATCTTAGACTTTTTGCACGTAAGGTAGCGTTAAAAGTTCATTTTAAGAACAATGAGAATATGTGTATCAATGCTTCTTTTCCTCAATTTGTAAAACGTAAAAGTACTTTTTTGCCTTTATTACCTCCAGCTGTTGAATGCTTTGTTAAGCTCTGTGAAAAAGATTTCTATCTGCATTATTCCACTGGAAATAGAAACAATAAGTTTTATAATTTAAGTAGAACAGAGTTTATTTCTTTGCAAACTCTTCGAACAAATGAAAATATTATTATTACATCAGCTGATAAGGGTGGGGGGGTTGTTCTATTAGACTCAAGTGCTTACATAGATAGTATGGAACTATTATTAGAGGATGTCAGCACTTACAAAACATTGATGGCTGAAGATGTGGATAATATAATAAGAAATATTCATGATAATTTGTATGACATGTTAATGTGCAGACAAATAAGCAGTGAAATATATGAGTTTCTTCATGTTGAGAATCCCCTAATCCCATGTTTGAAGGGCTTACCTAAGATTCACAAAGAAATATTCCCTGTTCCTATGCATCCCATTGTTTCTGGCAGAGGTTGGGCTACATATAATATATCTGTTTTCTTAGAGAAACTATTAAGACCATTAGTAGATACTATACCAACAATACTAAAAGACACCTACCAGCTATTAAATGATATTGAACAACTACAATATGATCCTGTTAAGACAAGGAATTCTCTATTAGTGACACTTGATGTTAGAAATTTATTTACTTGTATACCTAATGAGTATGGTATACAAGCCATCAGAGAATTAATTGCAAGTGAGACCACTTTTAGCGTTAATAGACAAATTCTAGTATGCCAACTTTTAGAATTGGTACTACATAACAACATTTTCTTATTTAATAAGAAATATTATTTACAGCTATGGGGTGTCGCTATGGGCACCCCATGTGCTAATACATACGCTAATTTAGTTATGTTTTTTTGGGAGAAGCATCATTTATTTAATAGTGTATGGTTTGACAAAGTCAAACTATACAGGAGATTTGTAGATGATGTGATTATTGTATGGCAAGGCACCCACTCTGAATTTCAAACCTTTTCTAAATTATCTAGAGTCCACTACAGGATTTCTGAGATTTACGGCTGAATATTCAGAAGATAACATTAGTTTCTTAGATGTAAATCTTATGTACAATAATGACTGTAGATTAGTATCTAAACTATATAGGAAACCATGCTGGAAAAATACGTTACTGTGTTTTAACAGCATGCATCCTAGACACATGTTCTCAGGCATCATAAAAAGCCAGTTTATTAGATTGACTAAATTATGTAGAGACCATGTTACTCTATACAAGGAGGCTGATGACATGGAACATTTATTCTTAGATAGAGGGTATACCCCTAGCTTGGTTAGATCTATAAAAAATACCATCATAGGGTTGCCTGCAGTACATGTTGAACCTACTGAGGGTTATAATGTTAATATTCAACAGCCCCAGCATGCTTTATGCTTTAGACAACAGGGAACTTATGGAAATAACAAGTTGAGGTATATGATGAAGTACACTAATGATGCTATAGAACTCAAGAAGGTTGTCAGTAGGCATTGGAATGTATTGACCATGGAAGATTCGATTAGAAACATAGTTGGTGATAGACCTTCTTTTATGTTTAAGAACTGTGATAATCTTAAGTTAATATTTAGTCGTGATTACAACAAGATCAGACATGGCCCTCTTATAGATTTATCAAATAAAGGTAGCTTCCCCTGTGGGAAATGCAATATGTGCCAATATATCACAGAAATACAAACGTTTCGACATCCTTCTGGCTTTTTTAAATTTGAACCTAGATTTTTTGCTAACTGTGATACAATGAATTTGATATACTTGGCAACATGTTTACAATGTGATGCATTCTACATAGGTCTAACAAAAAGAAAATTCAAGGAAAGGATCTATAATCATATTTACGACATCAGGAAAAAGAATGAGTTGAACGCCCTAGCGAGACATGTTAACATACACACTGATCATAGTTTCAAATTTAGGGTTCTACAAGTTGTTACACAGAGTTTGAGACTGGGAGACAACTTGAATTATTTAGCCAGACTGGAATTAGAATGGATATTTAGGACAGGGGCACATCTACCACCAGGTCTGAACCATTATGTTTCTCTGAAACCAATACTAGAAGACAATACTCATAGATAGTATATGACTTCTAGTCATTATATGATATACAATACATTATGCTTGAATTTGCACAAGTTTTAGTTGCAATGGTATGATTATTTTGTTTAGTTTTTGGCTTATGATACACTACCAATATAGCCATTTTAAATATATTGTATATATATTTAGGAACTTATATAGGAATTGTTCTGTTTTCTATGTTTAATTGTATATAATGCATACATTTTTTAGTTTGAATTTAATATTTAAAGTTTTTTTATATTTTATTTCAGGTTTATATTTCATCTATATTAGCTTGACATTAATTACTTGCTTTTATATGGACTTAATATTGTCTAATTATATTTAGACATTATATAATTAGATTTTGTTATTGTTGCTTATAATTATTCTATATGGTTTTCATCATATGCAGCATAACAGCCATTGATGATTTGTTTTCATTTACAAATTTGTACATAATACTGTTTACATATGTGAAACACATTTTTTACACATAGTTATATACTTTTACAATAGATATACATTATTATTATTTTTTATACAAGTATACATAGGTTCAATTTTTACTATTGATTTTTGTTAAGTAATTAAGATAATTCATGTCAGCTGTGGTTATGAACAAGCCATATATAATGCTGTGCTGAAAAATTGTATACTAGGACTTTAAAATCTATGCATCGTAGTAGACCAAGGATTGTTTTATTTTAATTGTTTAATTGTTTTATTAGTTGAATCTAGATAATTGATTCAGCTATAAAAGCAATCATGAATTGATGTTTGTTAGATCTGAAGAAGCGTGCAGGTGGCACGTGAAAGCGCTCATCCTTTGTTTTTATGGTCGAATAAAAATTTGGATATTGCAACAAGGACTTTTATTTCTTCATGGTGACTTCAACAGTTTACTCTGCCTTCACCTAGTTTTCTCCATTTGGCTGTTGAGTGTTTTAGGAGGTTCGTGGTATTATTCAACTCATTATCTTGAATGTAGGAATAGTATGATTTTTTTGTCATGCAATACTTGTCTTATTGTTTGATTGCGGAGTTGTCTGTATAACTGAAGATTTATGTAGTTTTTATTCTTTAGCCAAGCAATGCATGCTTTGTCCCTGTCTACCCTCAAGGCAAATTTGTAACTGAAAGCAATCACTTTACAGCCAGAACAAAGCAAATGACAAAGGCATGCAAGTAAAACAGGTTGTCATTTCCTGAGACTAAACACCTGGCATATGCAGTATAGTCTACTGGTCAAGCAAAAGGAGACAGTGGCCATCTTAGTAAAGTGTTCACAGAGCCCTTCAATCACAGAGCAGGCATGCATATAACTAAAGTTAATACACAGCAAGGTTCTTCATGATAAATGTGCTTACATGAAACATTGACAAAAGTCTCAGTAAACTTGTAGTTGTAGGGCTTTGTGACAGAGCTCCTGCAATATCGTGGTCAGGTGTAGTGACTGCAGGCTATGTAACAATTACAAAGTCTCAGTAAATTTATAGGTGTAGGGCTTTGTGACAGAGCTCCTGCAATATTACGGTCAGATGTAGTGACTGCAGGCTATGAAACAATTACAAAATTCTCAGTAAACTTGTAGTTGGGTCAGACGTAGTGACTGCAGGCTATGAAACAATGATAACTCCACCTCTTGTATTAACTTATATGGCTTCACACAACTAGTCTCAGCACCTACCCACACTAATAGATCAAAAATTCCCAATACTCTATTAGAGTGGATACTAGTCTCTGATCCCCTTAAGTACCACAACCCACAAACGTTACCAAACTCTCAAAGTGATCACTCCCCCATACGAGTGCTAAGATACACTCGTCACTTCTCAAAGCCAAACAGATACATTACCAGTCAAAAGCTTGTAAACATCTGCCTGACCACATTTAATGACCTCCTCTCTAAAATCAACTGGTCACCCCTAACCACTAGCACATTAGATGAAGCCGTCTACTATTTCAACTCTACCTTCCTCAACATTCTCAATTCACTCGCCCCACTCCACACAACCTGAATTAGATCTACCATATCCCCATGGCTAACTTATGATACCTGCACAATAATGAAAAATAGGGACAAAACATGGAAACCATGACTAAAAATTAAACTTCCAGTCCACTTTATAAAATATAAAAAATGTAGAAACCTGGCCAAAAAGCACAGAATCAAAGACAGGAGGGACTACTACCTCAACCCCCATCTCTCACAACTCCAACCCCCCAAAATTCTGGAACTCGGTAAATCAGATTCTGCACCCAGGTCATCCTTCTCCCCGCAACCCATAACTAAATAATACACCTGCACAAACCGCCTCCATTTTCAACACCTACTTCATTGAATCCATATCAAAGATGATTAACCCCATTCCCTCCTCATCCTGCTCCAACAACTACTCGTCTCCACCCTCTAGCATAAACACTATCAACTCTCTCTCACTTGAACCATTTCCCACTAACTATATAAAGTATCTACTCTCCAAACTCAAACCCTGCTCTCCTTCTGCTGATAATCTCCCACCTTATTTCCAACAGTTAGCTGCAAAATCCATCGCTATACCTGTATCTATCTTAATTAACCACTTCATCTCTGAATCTAAAAGTTCCCTCTATCTGGAAAAAGTTCTATACATTACCCATATACAAAGGTGGCAACTCTACTGAAATTTCCAACTTCACACCTATTGCTATACTCTCCCTCTCTCTAAAATACTAGAAAAATGAATTCACAAGCAAGTTATACAACACATATTACAGGAAAACTTGCTCACTCCCACACAGCATGGTTTTTGCCCACAACACAGCACAACTTCTCTACTATCCTTCATCCCTACCATCTCTCTGGCAAGAGATAACAATAACCTAGTCTCCTGTCTTTTCCTCGACCTTTCTAAAGCTTTTTATACTGTCTGTCACTCACTCCTTCTTACCAAACTGTCCAACCTAAACTTTTCCACAGCTACTGTAGCCTGGTTACAGCCATCTCTCTGAGCGTAAACAATCAGTGAAATGGCTCCCTGCATCCTCCCCTCCTCTTCCAGTTAAGATGGGTGTCCCAGAATGGTCTATTCTTGGCCCATTACTCTTTAACATCTTCACCCATCTTCTCTGCTCCTCCTGCCCTCAATCTTTCCTTATACAATATGCCGATGACTCTACTGTCATCACCATCTCAGACACCCTCTCAGAACTTATCACTGCTACCCAAGAATCCTTCTACTCTGTTGAAACCTGGCTTTCTCCCAATTAACTTATTCTCAACCCTAAAAAAACAAAACTCCTCCTTTTTCTTCCTAAACACCTCTCCTACCTCAAAACCAATTTCTCAGTACTATCCCTTGATAACACCTCCATCACTGTTGAAAACAACACAAAACTCTTAGGAGTCATAACTGATGATCAACTTAAATTTGACTTGCATATAAACAACTGCCTCAAAAAACTCACCAAAAACTAGGGGTTCTCTACCGAGACAAAACGTTCCTCACCACCAAAGCTAAAATCACTCTCTCCCATGCCTACCTCCTACCCAGCCTATTATACAGCTCCCAAATCCTCACAAATCTAAACTCTACATTACTAGCCCAAATAGAGACAACTTACAATAAGGTAGCAAGATTTGCAGCACAACACACCTATAAATCTAACCATTGCCTTGCCCTAAAACACGTAAACTGGCCAGAGCTTCCCCACCAGCTTCTTCTATCTCAGCTCCTTATAGTCCACTCCATCCTGTACCAGAAATCTTACTGTCCCAAAATATCTCCTCTCATCTCACATTATAACCCTGCTAGGCCGCTATGCAGCTCTCACCCAACAACAAAACTGGTCAAAACCTCTATAGATACCACCCTTCTATGTTTCAGCAAACTACCACTTGAAATCAGATCCCAAAAAAAACCTAAGCAATTCAAAGCTGTGGCAACAGAATATCTAAAAACTCAGTGGTCCTGGCCCTGTACATAACCTCCTTAAAACCTGTATAGTCCTACTAGCCCCCCTTGCATACCTCAACTGCTTTGACTTTTATATAATTGTCACTAACCAAGTTACTTTCCTCTATTGTATCGCACAAAACTGCTGTAAAATGAAATGTTATATTTACATAAGGTGGTACTGCGGTAGCATTGTCGCCTCAAAATAACACGCTGTCCGGTTTGATTTTCAGCTAGAGCGTCTTCTGCGTGGAGACATGCGTGAATGGGCGTACCTTTGTTGAGGGTTGTGCATCAGGGCTGGTAACTCGGCATGTAAGAATCAACTACCAATCATTAGCGGACCGGAGTTCCGCTGTGGCGACCCCTAACTGGGAAAAGCCGAAAGACACAACAACATAACAGGTTTCAGGTAGGCAATCATTTGTAATGTAGATTCTGATAATTGTATTTTCTCTAATAGTCACTGTGTTGACTATTGTCTGCAAAATCCAATTTTTTTTTCATTTGTCTCTATTTCAATATTTAATGTATAATTGTGGAGCTTTTCTCCCCGGGACTCCACTGAAAAAGGGCTACTCAGCTCAGTTGGTCTATCCCAGTCAACCAATGTAAAATAAATAAATAAATGTCTCAGTAAACTTGTAGGTGCATAGCTTCGTGACTGCAGGCTATGAAACAATGACAAAAGTCTCAGTAAACTTGTAGATGTAGGGCTTTACGACAGAGCTCCTGCAAAATCGAGGTAAGATGTAGTGACCACAAGCTCTGCTCTATGAAGGAAGATAGTGACTGGGTGTAAGAAGAGACAATTATCGACAGGAAACATAGTAAAGATTTTAATTCTGCTCGGGGGCATTATTTTTTTGTCCTACAAGAAGGGTAGTTAAGTATTGAAAACGGAAATGTCTTCTTTGCTGTAGTGAAAGTATGCTCAATTGTCTTATGTAGCGCATTACAGGTATCAACACAATTTTAAAGGCAGTGGTGTAACATGAACATATGTGGAAAAACAAGATTGGAACCCGTTACAGACACTGGAGATACATTAATGTTTTGGGATTTTAGCTTAGAAAGGGATATATATGCATTCATTATACAAACCTGCAACCAACTTCTACACAGATGGCTTTTTTTAGAATACATATCAGCTTAGAGATGTAGCAACAATTTTTACTGTACACTGAGATGTATATGCAGTGTATGCTTAATGCATTTCTCACAACAAAAGTGTAAAAGGGAACATGTCTGATGTAAAGACTGATTTATGCACTGAATTGAATTATCTTAAGTTTGAATGCTGTTAACAAGAATGCACAAATTATATGTGCAATGCATTATATCAAAAATGCATTATGAAGTGAATATATTACTCATGCAGTACAAAGTAGGCTGTTCTACAGTTTAATTATTTGTCACAAACCAGCTGTAGTGATCTGTCTTCCACATTGCCAGATTACTAGGTGTGGATAGAAACACTATGATTTAACATCTATGAATAAAATAAACATGTTTTATATTCCAGCAAAAGTACATTTGTGGGTTAATAAGTTTTACAACATTACAAAGAAAGTAATGTAAGGTACAAAGTCCTATCTGTACTGCACTTGCTATGTGCCACAGGTCACAGTGAGGTGTACATCTTGCAATGACCATTTCTGATTCAGTGACAGCCCTGCCATAGTGCTACAACATGAAGATATGCAGCATAATGGTGGCCTGTGTCTGAGGCCATGCTAAATGCTAATGAGGCATTCCAGGGGTGAAGCAAATGCTAATTAGCCATGTGCTCTTCCATTAGAACTGCCTGCTGCAAGGCATTTAGTCAGTGCAAATTAAAATAGTCTCGCTTGGCTACTTGTGTTCATGAAGCGAAAAACTTGTGTTCATCCATCCCACTAGAAGTAAGTGCCAGGGAGTTTAGCAGACAGGTAGTGTTTTTTGTGTGTGTGTGTGTGTGTGTGTGTGTGTGTGTGTGTGTGGTGTGTTAGAGGCTGCATATGTGAGAGTCTGGGTGTGTTTCTGCCTGGGTAGTTGCAGTATGGTGGGGGGTTAATGAGGGATTAGGGTAGGTTTGTGTGTATGTGCATATTATACAATCTGTTATTTTTTATAAAATTCTTTGTAATAACTCTGCTGATTTTTATCTTTCTAATACCCTGTATTAATCTTGATGTGATTGCTGATGGTATTATTTTTTATGTATATGTATCTACATGTCTACATGCAGCTTTTCTCCCCAGGCCTTCACTGAAAAAGGGCTCACTCTGGCCCAATGGAATTTCCCGGTTAACAAACTGCAAATAAATAAACAAACAAATAAATACATAAATGTGCGTGTGCGTATAGATTGGGAGGGCTGTTATACCCACACACTCCACTAGATAAGTACACAAAACCTGCAGCATTAGGTTGGGGGAACAAGTGGACACCAGGGAAGACTCTGTTATCTTGCACCTTAATGGCATATTAACAAAGACAAGGATGGCAGGAACCACTAAATACCAAGAATACTGCATATAACATGCCTTCAGGGGACCTAATATTTAAAAAAAGAAGAAGATAATGTGGATTGAGGAGGACGGACCACTAAATACTACAGATAAGACTTTCATCTTGTGCCATATTGTCACATAGGGTCAGGGGGAACAATAAACATCGGGGATAACTATACACTATCTTGCCTTAACTGCACTTATAAAAGATGTGGATCGGGGGGAGGGGGGAGAGGGGGTGCCTAAGCACAAGGGATAAGGCACTTACACAAGATGAGAGTCTGGGAGTAACACTAGGCATTAGGAATAACAGATTATGCCCGAAAGGCATACAACAAAAATGTGGGTCAGGGGGACTGACACTAGCCACCAGGGATAACACTTTAACTATGTGACTTATGGCCACTTATTATACCAAAAAGAAAAAGGAAGAAGATTTGGGTGAGGGATCAACTAGACACTGGAGATGCTCTAAACAGTGTGCTTTAGAGACTAAAACCGACAAACCGTGCACCCTTCCTCCTCCCACAAATATTAGTATTCTGCAACAACAAAATTGGGGGAATAATACATACAACTACATATACATTTATTTATTTATAAATAACATTACAAGGAATGGCTTTGAACCCTGCACCCTTGACATGACATTAACCCGCTATGCTGATATATTAGTGTTGCAAGGGTTTCTTTATAATATAATGAGAGTCTTGGGCTTTATTCAAAGCCTGCAACAGTTTGTGAGTTATGAGCAGCAGCGCTAAGAGGGAACACATACAAGCATACCTCTCAACCTTGTAGTGTAAGAAATCTAGACATGTCAAAAAGCACTTTAACAATTTACGTTTCTGTGATACTATAAAAATCATGAAAGAGCTCATACTAGGCAGCAGCTACATTTCATGTACTACACCTTCCTTTTACTCAGCTACTATGTTGAGTGCAGCACAGTGTTCAGAAACAAACAGTGCACTCACAGTGAAACCTTATAGTAATCACTATGCGAGGGCTTTAGACTGCTTATCAAAATTTAGAAATAGTTATGTGCTTATGAGGCATGTTTTTACAGATAATGCATGAAATTCATTTATAGCTGTTATGCACATGTGACATTAACCAGAGTTTGGATCATGTCATCAATAATGCATTCCAGGCCTATTTGGGGGCAGTGCGGAACTTAAGGGACACTACTGTATAAATCTAAACGATTGTTCTATCTTGAATCAAAATTCAGATTGACCAGTTTCTTAGGCACATAAATCTATTTCAGTGATATCTAAAACTATTAGTCCATATGCCTTGCCCATCACACTTTCCTGTATTAGCGGTATAATATTTAGCTAATATTAACGACATTCATGCTACAGTCCTGAAATCGATTCTCTCAACCTCTTCTTACACGATGTGTTTCTTAGCAAGTCCATTAACCAGAGTAAAGCTTGAAGGAAAAAGAAACACGTCTCGTTTCATACTTGTTTAGAGACATGGGTCACATAGTTTTAAACAGGTATGTCGCAGGCCATTTAAAAATGCTGAGTCTGTGAAGAACAAGGAGATAAACCACTCAATCCTTTCAGGCAGTGCCAATGTCCAAATAGATGTAGGACTTAACAGTGAGTGTAAAAATTCTGGAATAAATGGCATCAGAAATCGCTCTGACAGTTATTCTGGTGTGGGGGGCTTTGCCCCACCACACTCAGCATGTCATATGCAACTTCCCTGCATGTAATATTCCTACTTGTGGATCACTACAAGTCACAGGGAACAACAGAATCATAGACTCTATAAGGCAACTAGGCCCAGTGGTCACTTATGCCTTGTTAGTGCCCCCCGTCCTTAGACCTTTACCTCCTTTTTCAAAGAGCAACAAGACAGTCATACCAAAGGTATATTTTTGGATACCTATCCACTTGTGTAACTGCTTCTCAAATGAAAATAAGTCTGTCATACTGCTTAATTTGGAGTGAAGGTTTGGTCCAAAGAAGAGGTAAGCACCACATGAAAAATTTTTCGTTCCTCCATGTTTTGTTTATTTCCTCTTGTAAGTTTAGATCCCTGGTTCTAGTGTTAGTGGGACTGTTTGATTTGTGAAGATGTAAGAGGCTTTGACTACCAAATCAAAACAGCCCAAAAATCTAGGCACAGATCACTCGTAAAGAGTCTGCAGGACACTAAGTAAAGGGACAGTGCTTCCAGCCTCTCTTGGTAGGTCTGTTCTTTTAAACCTGGGACATTTTCAGTCAGGAACTTCTGAGGTCTTTCAAGTTACTTGATATGCCTAGTAGATCCCAAAGGGGTATTTTATTCATTAACAGGTCTGATCATTGTGGAATACAGGGGCTAATTACCTCCTTGGATCTAGCTGAAATACCTTTCGCAACATTAAAAAAGATTTCCTATCCACTGCTGCAACATAATGGTCAAAGGCAAGGGAATTATCTACCCAAGTTCTAAGGTCATACCATAGGATGGATGAAGGGACTTTTACCAAATGCAATGATACTGCACTTTTTAGTATTTCGTTTTAACCCATTTTTTGAACACCAACTGTTGACATGTATGTGTTTCAGTTGAACAATCTGCATATCAGAGGGGAGACTTGAAGATTACACCAAGTCTATAATCATCTGCAAACTTGGTTAGCTAGAGATTCCCTTTTGTAACTTGTAGATCTACAAACTAGATGGTGAATGTCAGAGATCTCAACACCCAGCCCTGAGGAACACCACCGGTCATCTTCATGTTTGCTGAGGATGTACCTACCACCCTCGCTACATGGGTTTCATCCCACAAGCAATTTGCTGTCCAGCTAACTACATATGGATCAGTTTGGAGCTCTTTCAGTTTGTTGATTATGTTAGCAAGAGGAATGGTGCCAAAAGGCTTAGCCAGGTAGAGATATGTTGCATGGATAACACATTAGACAGGATGTACCCTTCACAAAACTGAACTGGTGAGGATCAGGTCTTATTTGGTCCTGGACTGCAGTTAGTAAATGGTGCAATTTTTTTTAGGGGGATACAGACAACTTGAGGTGATATTTGCTAAATTCTTAATACTTTGTCCCAAAAAACAAATTCATTCTCTGTCTTCTACAGTTGAAAATAGAGACAGCAAGACACTTGCATGTGTATCCTTATTAGTCATATATCACTTATTGCTACGACAACAGGCATTGCCAATAAATCACACTAGTAAAGCTGTGTTTTTTAAGTATGGATAGATTCATATTGCATCATTAATTACTTATCAGCATCATATGGACACATTATAAGGCTGCAATAAAAAGTTGTCATGGCCCCTAACCTTCTAACATTAAAGGGAATGAACACATTTAATCTTAAATCCTTTGGTGAACTCTGTGCAGACCATCTAGACATCAACAGAAAAAACAAGCTGTCTCATTACTGCAGTTGCTAAAAGAAGATGCAACACTCTACCTTAAAATACCTTGGGATTTGCATTGTAAGGTGCCATGACTTGGCATCGCTTGATAATTTCCAAGCCTTTGTTTTAGTAATTATTCAGGAATCACAGATGGTTGTTCTTCCTACCACTGCGTCATATAAAGAAGAATCCATTATTCATGGAAACCTTTGCACATATCTTTTATCTCCTCTCAAATGATCTGTTTCATTTCCTTGTTACGCACAACTTCAGAACAACAGGAATGGAAACCCGATTATTCATATGGGAAACAAGCATGTTTATGTAGCCTTCTGCTGCAGTGGTATGTTTCCGAGTTAGGCACTAGAACAGCTATTTATTAAAAGGAATTAAGATGAAGTATATATATATATATATATATATATATATATATATATATATGTATATATATATATATATATATATATATATATATAGATGTATAAAATAATTAAATAAATATAGATCTGAATGCCAGTGCTGAAACACTGACCAATAGCATGACAAAAAAAGGATCATCTTCATACACAGTCCCTCAAAAGAAATCATTTCAGAGGTACAAAAGAGGAGCAGCTCAAAAAATTCATAATCAGTAGGTTCATAGATTAGTACTAAGCTAACTGCCCTTGCGAGCCATTTTAAGCCTAGCCAATTATCCCCTGTGAGATTCAAACCCTTCACCTTGTGTTTGTAAGGCAAACACCTTAACCATTAGGCCACCCTTCCAACACCTTAACTCTTCATATGGCATTGATACTACCACATATGAACAGTTAATGACTGCTAAAACCTTTTAGCACTAGGTATAAATGAGCCAGGGTACATGTGCAAATAGCTCTCAGCTGTCCAGATTTTCCCTGAATGCCCAGATTTGTGCCTCGCATTTTTGGTCTGTTCCTCATAAAACTGGTGGTTCTCTGGCAAATCTGTGAGGACTGAGTTCACTAAATAATGACAGGCTTTAAGTTTCAGACTTCATATCACTCAGAAAATGCATGATAACACTAAACCTTTTATTTTAGTAACTTTTTAAGTTTATATAAGCAATATTTAAAACTTGTCCCTATTTTTGGTCCTTTGTCCCCCCACTACTTCAGCTTTGTCCAGATTTCGTGTGTTAATAGTTTGAGAGGTATATCAGCAGAAGACAAACGTTAATGAAAAGACATGTGCTACTGTGGATCAGTGTAAGACAAACAATAAAGAGAGTAAATGACTCAGCCATACCTCTCAACGTCTTAGAGCAAGAAATCTGGACAAAACCTAAAATAATGGGGGTCAAAGACACAAAAATAGGGACAGATTTTAAAAATTGCTCTTATAAACTAAGAAAGTTGCTGGAATAACAGATTTTGTGTTAGCGTGCATTTTCTGAAGAATACAGAGTATGAAACTCAAATGTTTATGTCATTATTTAATGACTTCAATCCCCAGTGATTTGCCAGAAAACCATAAGTTTATAAGGAACAGACCAAAACTATGAGGCAAAAATCTGGACTGTTGACAGGTATGGAGTCAGGGTGTAAGACAATGATGACAAATCTTTTGGATTTGGCATGTCAAAAACTCCTGGAACAAAATAATTCAGTGCACTTCACATGAGCAGCGAATGCAAAAGCAGTGTCGTTGGTAACTCGGGCGTTTGTGACTGATCGCTGATGTGTCACCCAAAACGTTGTAGTGTGTGTGTCACCTTTGACACGTGTCATAGGTTCGCCATCACTGGTATAAGACAAACATTAATAAAAGCAAATAAGTAAGGGTACAAGTGCTAGTATGTACGGGTATAACAGAAACATGAGAGTAAATGACTCAGGGTACTTCAGGGTACATGTGCTACTATGTATCAATATAAAATAAACGTTAATAAGTGTAAATTAGTCAGGGTATGTGTGCTACTACATATATATTGGTATAAGAGTAAATGACTCAGGTACATGTGTTACTATGTATCACAGGATCATAGGAGGTTACTAGGCTAATGGCCCTGGGGCCCAAACGTTATGAGAGTAAATGAGTCAGGGTACATGTGTTACTATGTACCAATACAAAACAAACATTAATAAGTGTAAATGAGTCAGGGTATGTGTGCTACTACATATATATATATTGGTATAAGTGTAAATGAGTCAGTTACATGTGTTACTATGTATCGATATAAAACAAATGTTAATAAGAGTAAATGAGTCAGGGTGCATGTATTCTATGTATCAATATTAAACAAATGTTAAGAGAGTAAATGAGTCAGGGTGCATGTGTTACTATGTATCGATATAAAACAAATGTTAATAAGAGTAAATGAGTCAGGGTGCATGTGTTACTATGTATCGATGTAAAACAAATGCTAATAAGAGTAAATGAGTCAGGGTACATAAACGTTAATAAGAGTAAATGACTCAGGGTACATGTGTTACTATGTATCGATATAAAACAAATGTTAAGAGAGTAAATGAGTCAGGGTACAGGTGTTACTATGTATCGATATAAAACAAATGTTAATAAGAGTAAATGACTCAGGGTACATAAAAGTTAATAAGGGTAAATGACTCGGGGTACATGTGTTACTATGTATCAATATAAAACAAATGTTAAGACAGTAAATGAGTCAGGGTACATATGTTTTACTATGTATCAATATAAAACAAATGTTAATAAGAGTAAATGAGTCAGGGTGCATGTGTTACTATGTATCGGTATAAAACAAATGTTAATAAGAGTAAATGAGTCAGGATGCATGTGTTACTATGTATCGGTATAAAACAAAAGTTAACAAGAGAAAATGAGTCAGGGTACTTGTGCTACTATGTATCGATATAAAACAAACGTTAATAAGAGTAACTGAGTCAGAGTACATGTACTACTGTGTATCAATGTAAAACAAACGTTAAGAGTTAAATGTGTCACAGTATGTGTGCTACTACACATATCGGTTTATGAGTAAATGAGTCAGGGTGCATGCGTTACTATGTATAGATATAAAACAAATGTTAAAAGTAAATGACTCAGGGTACATGTGCTACTGTGCATCAGTATACAACAAACTACAGCAGCCATCCTACCTTGAATAAGAAGGTCATGAAAATAACATTCAGATGCTGTACACTTCTCCTCTTATGTGTTGCTTATTCAGAGGCTGAATAAACTGAGTGTGAACAAATACCTCAATGGAAAAGCAGTGAAGCAGGGATTATGTTAAAAGGGCAGTCCATGCAAAGCCAAGTGTTCCAGCAACACCCGGATTGCCTTTATTCTGCATCACAGGGTACAGTGACTTAGTGTACAGTCATCAAATCAGCATGAAAGAATGACAGCTGGTTATGTTCACGAAAGAAGAAGTAATGCCAAAAGATTTTTCAAATCGTCTGGAAAGTCTGAGCACAGGAAATTGTAAGTACAGGTGTGACAACCTTATTATGACTTTCTGAATTATTTGTGCCCAGATCAGAGCCATCTCAATGCACAAAGAAAACAGCCCGCATCTTGCACTGTGCACAAGGGAAGGAAGAAATAAACCTTAAACTGAAAAATACCAACACATGCTGGAAAGTCATCAGAGTTAATACCAAATATATGCAAAAAACAGACGACTGTCAGCCATTTCTGCATCATTCTATTTTGAACGATATTCTATCTGTCAGATGAAGGTTTACATTTTGATCACTCAGCCGAAATTCAATTTTATATTTTTAACTAGCAACTTTTTTTCATTATCAGACATAAAATACAACGCAACTGTTGCAACTGCATCCAGATTTTGTTTTCTCTCATAGCAGCAATTAAGACATGTTCCTAACTGTCTTTATTTTGAGAACACAAAATCACTGATCAACAAATGTGAATGCATTTAGCATTTTCCCTAATCTCTGAGACAATCATCTGCACTTCATAACTTATTTCATACAATCTACATCAAGAAGGGCATGTTTAGTTCTGTACTTCTAGTTACAACCTCAAATGAAATTTGACAGAGTACCTCTGAAGGAGATACACAAGAAATACAATTGTAAACTGACTATATATACTAGGGCACCCATTCTAAAGGTGGCTTGAGGAGCTGTACTGACTTAAAACGAAAGTGAGAGGGTGATAAGTCCTGACTATAGAGGGTACTCTCGAGATTAACTGAATACACATATTTACTATATCAAACTTTGAAAGACGTTCTGCTACAATAGGTAACAGTTACAAAGATACCCACACAAAACTTTTTTCCTGTAAACTTCACAGATAGCACTGGCTACTCATAGGGTTACTCAAGGAGTCTGCGACAACTTTTAAGAGACAGACAGAGAGAGAGAGAGAAAAAAAAAACAAAGTTTTACAAATGCTTAGGAGTCTTATGTCAGCAGTGACTGGCCTCAGAGGAAACACTGTAACATACCCAAAGAACTGGGATGTCCTAGGAATGTGATGGATAGAATACAGACTGCCTAAATGAATGCAATGGAAACTGTGCAGAATGAACAGCATTTACCTTATTAATTACAGATGATGTACAGCTGAAAATGAAGCTCAGTGACATAGAAAACAGGCCCCAGAAGGAAAATATGACACTGTTGGCCTTATTCAGCCTATATAAGGAGAGGGCCAGCAGGGAAATACAGGAAATGTTAAACAAACTGGATCCAAAAACAGAAATAAAACAGGTTACATTCCTGGTGGTCTTTCTACTATATGCAGAGGTAACCGTTTGAAATGTCAAGACCTGCTACAGTGAGTTCCTGGTGGTCTTGCTACTATATGCAGAGGTAACCATTTGAAATGTCAGGACCCGCTACAGCAAGTGCCAAAACATGGAGACTGAATGGCCGTAAAATGGACTTACATATACCAAGTCCGAAATGTCCATTTCTTGAGATAGGCTCTTCTCCCTTTTCTTTGAGGTATGGCAACCTTGGAGTTAGATATATAAGTCTGGGGTGTGGGTTGGTGTAGGAGGGCTTGCTCCTCTGCAAAAAGCAGTTGAAAAGAGAAGAGCAATCTTCGAGATTCACTCTTTTGGGTGATGATGTTTCAATAAGGAGCCATACACAGAATATATCATTTAAAATTCTGACACTAACTTCTCCAGTATTAGGCAGTCTGTTCTCCATCTGGAACAGTAGCACTGGTCTCAAAGGTGGCACATTTATATGCACACAGCTTTTGAAAAAATATATATACTATCCAGGTTATATGTGTACAAGAAGTACCTGCTGACAAAGGAAGTTTGACTATATCCATTCATTCTCAACTCCATTACTCCAGAAGGTTATGACACTCTTCAATGGACGTCTTCAATATACTGTGGCTGTGACAGGAACATTTCTCAAAATGCATTAC
Organism: Protopterus annectens; assembly: GCF_019279795.1. NCBI lineage: Eukaryota > Metazoa > Chordata > Ceratodontiformes > Protopteridae > Protopterus > Protopterus annectens. The sequence goes on along the minus strand of NC_056733.1, from coordinate 1,133,993,844 downwards.
TTCACTATTGACTTGTCGCAATGTTATTTTTCTAACTGAACTACTAAATAAATAAAGTACATACATAAAATTATTAAGGGTGCTAGTACCTTAGTAAGGTAGCCATACTTCATACTTTATAAATATAACATTCTGTGGGCAATTGTTTAAAATCTCAGGATTTGCATTGCTGAGTACTGAGATGTAGAGAACAAATAGTTGAAAATGCAGACTTACATATGATAATTCCAAGATTTCCACTTATCTGAATATCTCCTTTTCTCAGCGGTATGGCAATCTCGATGTTGGTATATATAAGTTTGGGAGTTATGAGGGGCTTGTCTGAAAAAAAAGTTTAATGGAGAAGAGTGATAGTGGACATACATACACTTTTCTGTATTTTCTGCTTTTTTCCCAATGTCACAGGACTCAACAATGCAAGTCTCATGATTTCAGTATGCAACCACTCCCTATATGTCCAGTTCCCCTATTCCTTGGAAAGAATTCACTTACTGACAGAGTAAAAATTAATAAAGTCAAATCTCTCACCACAGCATGTGTTTATATACCTCCAGACTCGCGCAATTTCCAAGCATTCAAAAAGTGTGAACATTTATTAGCTTACAAGTCACAGAACATCAGCTTTTATACAAAAAGAAAATGACCTGGGATGACTTCAAGAAGCGATTTTGAGTGTATGGAATTTTACTACTTAAAGAAAATTCCATTCTATTAACCATGCACTGAGATGTTCTTCATATTTATCTGCTGCAGTAGCCTTAGCTATATGGGTTATATCCTGCCAAGTGCATAACAGCCGTCCAGCTTCCAAAGCTTCAGAGCACCTTCCACGTGCCCAAATTGTCAAGAAGCGTGAGATGCGCTGACTAAAAGTCAAGAGTGGGCACAAAGCTAGGCCGCAAAGGTGGCATGACCTGTGGGTCAGTACTCTTAGCTCTCTCAAAGGTATTTAACCCTGTCCACAATCACCTCCTTGTTAGGAAATGTACTAGCTGCTGACTATAAGAAAGAACAGCTACATTGCTCACTGGCTAATCTGAAGGCAAGACTCTGCTTGCTGAGAACGTATCACCACTCTTTGCTCAGTATCCATAAGCAGGACTGAGTCCTTGGTCTGCTATTATATTTACAACATGGAAGAACACTCTGATGATGTACAGTTCATGCAGAATGTGAATGATTCTGTTTGCTCAGTGCCATCACACAAACATGGATCAATAGATTTGCAACAAAGTTCTGTTTCCACGGAGCTAATATTAAGGGCCTCTTGCCTACACCTGAACATTGGTAATGCGTACCTCATTTTTCTGTATAGCTAGCATTTAAACACTAAAAGTGATTCACAGTTTTTAGATTCCTGAACAACTTCACCTCAAGAAGTAGTGTCCACTACAATAACAGTAATCCTACAGATTGACAGTCAATTGAAATTTGACATCCCCATATACAGTGGTTACCCAATCTAATAAGAAGTGAGATATGAACAGAGACAGAGATAGATAGATAGAGAGAGAGAGAGAGAGAGAGAGAGAGAGAGAGAGAGAGAGAGAGACACGCCTGTGTGCATATACCTGTGTATGAATGTGCACTTTATACATATAGAGGGTTATGATCAGGTCTCAGATTGTAATCACATTATATGTTTGAGACACTGATGCCAAGAAATTCACCTTAAGAGCAAAGCTTGAGAGGTGAATATTGGCATTCATGCCAAGAACAGATAATAAATGGTTATGATTGGTAAGATATGATCATAACTCTTTGTAGTGCATGGAGTTTTATCTATTCCATGTACTACCCAGTTACAGAAAGGAAAACAAATGTGATGTGCTTTACTGGCTTTTGAAAGCCAGCAAAGCACTTAGCAAGTGCTATCACGTGGACAGCAAGTAAATATAATTGCAGGAAAAAGTCGGGGACAGTTTTTAAAAACTGCCCAATTTTAATAAGTTACTTACAGACTGAAGTCTGTAAAATTCTGTGGATAAATGAGGAAAGCTACTTGGGGGCAGTTGAGAGTGAAGGAACATGCCTTCCGTGTTTCCCAACTGTAACTGTGATTAGGGAGGTGTGTAACAATTTTTACACACTTCCAAAAGCACTGTTACAGTCGGGTCTTGTGTTACTGAAGTGTGTTACAGGTTTATCTTTTTTCCAATTTTGGAATATAATTAGGGCACTCCATGCTCTACACAGTAGATTATGATCAGGTTACCCATCATGACCGGCTTATTATGCGTTGGAGATATGGATGAGAGGCAGCAGGCAGAAAGAAAGCTGCTTTTAGTTCTGCCACTACCATTTGCTGGCATATACTGGCAGACCTAACAGCCTAGCCTGATACCTAACCTTAACAAGTGAAGCAGGGGGTACTTAACATTTGTTAAGATCAGGTCTCACACCACAGAACAGCTTAACTGATTTGTTATCTTCCAGACATCTGACAGTAATCACTGCACTCCATGTACTATATATGTATTATCCATCTATCCATCCATCCTTTGTTGACTGGGTTAGTCCAACTAGTAATTAGCCTCTTTTCAGGTGAGGCCCAGAGGCGGTAGCTATACTACTAAGGAAAATTTGACCAGAGCATCAGAGAAATTCCCCTACTCTTTTCAATAGGTGATGTGGGATCTTTTACATCCACCTGAGCTACCACCAACTCAGATGGGGCCTCAGTTTTAACATCTCATATGAAGGATGCACACTCAAGAGTGCAGTACCCCCCTTATGCTTCACTGCAGTATCAGTACTCAATCTACCTGGTGTGGGAATAGAAATCATATCCTTCTACACCAAAGGCGAATGTGCTGTCTGTTGTGCCACTAACATTGCCTATTATATATACATGGTGTGTGTGTGTGTGTGTGTGTATGGGTCCCCTACAGATGATCGAAATCTTAAAACTTCGACTTTCATATGACCGAAACCATATGATCGAAGTTTTAAAACTTTGAGCGTTCTGAACAGAGATCTCCGTACAGCGCGGAACAGAAACATTTCCCTTTTCCTTGCTGTAATGCGATCTCGGAGTTGGTATATTTAAATAGCAGGGGGTGGGTTTTTTTTTCAGGTGTTCTAACTTTTGAAATGTCGATCATGTGGTCTCGGCCATATGAAAGCCGATGTTTTAAAAGTTTGATCATCTGTAGTAGACCCGTGTGTGTGTATATATATATATATATATATATATATATATATATATATAATGTGTGTGTGTGTGTGTGTGTACATAGTGGAGTATAATGCAGCTGAAACCTTCTTTATAAAAATGCTTTACTAAATCATTTAGGTCCTCCTTATAATGCACATCAATCCTTATGTTGTCTTGACATTTTGAGAGCTAACTTCCTTTAATAAGTGATTTACTAATTAATAACAGATAGCATGAGAAAGAGCATGGTGTAAGTAATACAAATGACACCAAGCATGTTAAACTAATGTGCCCTGCAATGAAGTGGAAGATATTTATGATTGTTTTTCACTTGGTATTCATATTTTCATATTTATATTTGTATTTGTATTTTTGTAACCAAACGTGAGGCATTTTTAAGGGACATGATGATAGTAGGAGACATAAAAATAACATGGTTATGATTCATATGTAATGCAGTATACCACAGATCTTCCTAGTTTGCTAATTACGAAGATATCCACTGTTTTCAAATGCACATTAATACTTCCATAAACTTTTTAATGGCATCAGGTGGAACCATAGTCATTGACTTTTGCATTGTAAGTTACATATCATGAGAGATATTTAGTGTTACTTACATTGTTAATTAAACATGTAAGCATAATTTCATATTTTTGCAAATATCTCAAAAACCACCACTCAGGACTTGCTTGCTCTCATGCAAAAGCGCAACTCCGACTGAGCAAAGTACACCGATACTATATGAGTAGGATATGCAGATTTCAAGATTTGAAAAGTTGTTTATAAAACATTAAAGAAAAATATAACTCTGGAGCTGTGTGCCTTATAAAATACTACAGCACTGATGTAATGACAGTAGATGCTTTTTAACAGCATTTACTATACACAAGATATTTGCTTTTGTTTGACTTCTGGTTCCTTGCTTGATTTTTTTGGGAAAATGTTTTACACCACAAGGATATGTGTAGGCTGATAAATGTGTGACATTCCACATCTCAGGTGTTAAGGTGTTATCAGGAAAATAACAGTCAAGGTTGACTTCAACCCACACAAAATAAGGTGTTGACAGACTATACAACACATGAAGTCCTTGCATTTCTTTTACACCCACTAACTCTGATGGTTTTGGGGCTACAAAACAAACCTTCAGTGGTTTCAAGTTAGAAGAGAGTACCGCTGGTGCTGAGTTAAAGCAAAGTGAAACAGTTTCTGGTCCAAGGAGAGAGAAAAATTACCAGGAATCTCTTGTGATTGGACTCCTTTCAGAGCCAATACTCAGATTTCCCAGTCTGCTGTTCACATACTGTTTCATACTCTTCTGGAACCTCTCTGTCTCTCTTTTCTCTGATATTTTGATTTGGACTTAGTAAAATACCGTAAGGCTGTGCCTGCTGGCCATTTTGAGCATATATTCCTAAGGAAAAGGTCAACAATATTAAGTCCTTTAGTGGGTTTGTTGATCTGGTCCAGGGAGTTTTTGTTTATTAAATCTAAGAAGATTTGGACATATCCTACATTGGAGGTATAGGTACTCCACATTACTATGGGGTAGTTAAAGTCTCCCAAAGTAATCAAGTTCTTTTTTATAGGGAGATCATTAAGTATATTTAGGAATTGTCGAGATTTTCAGATGGCACAGAGAGTGACAAGCTATAAACTGATAGTTGGTCCTGATTTGGACCTCAATGAATTTGGTCCAGGGGTCGCTGAGAAATTGTCTAGAGGAGATATGGCTCCCTAACAAATATGGAAATGCCACCACAGCTGTCATCACATTTGAAGACATGGTAGGTGCAAAACCCAGCTAAGGACAGAGTGCTTTCAGAACATTTAAACCACGCTTCAGTAATTACACACGCAAATGCAGGAGAACCTGAAGGTTGGGAAATGTGCAGGACAGCCTGAAGGTTAGTCAGTCTAAAGTGAGACATCTGACATTGACCAGATCCTGTTTTGGATGGGTCTTTATCACTTCATCAAAGTGATACTTCCAACGAATGTCATTTCATCCGAAATGCTGTTCATTGAATTCCACAAATGAGGGAACTGTGCCCCCCCCCCCACTAATTATGTATTTATATAGACTAACTCGAAGATTACACTACAGTGCTAAAAGGGCAAATTTCCCATCCTCTCTGTACCGCAATCTCAGTAAAACAGTTCAACGAACAGCATGTTCAATGCAATAGCACCAAAAATGCCATTCAATGAACTGAATTTTCGATGGAGTGATGGGGACCCGTTTTGGATTTGGTATGGTAGTTACTCTGGGATGATCATTATCTGTTCTCCACTTACAAATGCGCTACGGATTTACCAAAGGCTTTAGCCGCTATGACGAAGCCTTGGAAACAAGAGTTGCAGGACATCCTTCGCAAAGCTAGTAGGATTGTTGAGCAACCTGTCCCTGGTTGGTGCACACTGGGCTATGAGAAAGAGCGCAACAATTTTACAGAAAGGTCCCTTAAATAACTACTATGAAATGTGCACACCTAAATCCACACAGTTAAAAAGATGTAACCCTGTAGAGCAATCAAGTTGTTAGAATGACATCAAAAGACAGAACAAAATATATAAATACTATATCTAACCGACTAAATGTAAAATCAAACCGCAAAAAAAAGGAAAAAAAAAAAACAGAGATGCCCATTTTATAAATGCAATAAGGCACTTGGGGGTGTGTATTTTGCAGATGTCATCTCACACCCGGGGATTATAAAGCACTCTCACACACAAAACATCCTCAGAAGTGCAGTAATATTCATACCAAACACACTCCCTCAAGCTGTACTGTACAAATATGGCATCATGAGACTTGGCAAAAAACAGAATTCACTACACAATTACAAAATAAACAGTCATATCACAAAAATAAATAAATAAATATTAAGACCATCACTAAGGTCCTATGGACAATAATTTAAAGTGTGATTTCTTTATAGCTACCAAAAATAAAACAGGGTATTTCATAACACATCTAATTCTAAAGGCATGTCTGGTTACTCCAAGGAACTCGTACTATTTTATACCATGCTGGTGTGTCGTACAGCCTTTGAACAGGGCACAAGGAACTATTTGAAATGATGCAAGTGTTCCTTACTAGAAAAAACACATACATGGTTTAAAAATGTAACTATTAAGAAAGACTTCAAGAACTTTCATCATGCTCTGTTTCTTACAGGATACTTAAAAAGTGATGTCAGTCTGGTCTATAAAGCAATGATTGAGCCAGTTCTGTCTGAAAATCAGTATTTGGAATGCACTGCTGGTAGTGTCGACATCAAACTGAGGACCTATCAACATTCTATTGTAGATAATTTCACAGAATAATTTTATTTAAAATTTTAAGAATAAATTAGGCCTGATACTGGTACATCTAGTTAATGACATCAAGAAAGGAGAAGTGTAAACTGACCTCAACCAGCTGACAATCACTGGTTATTATTGTACCAGCCTCATTTATTAAAAAACTATTGCCTTAGCTCATTAATAAAACTAGATAGGAAAAAACTCATTACAACACTAGCACAAAGACTTAAATATATTTCCTCAAAAATAATTTCAATCTTTCATTGAGGAGTTATGCAAAATTGCCAAAATGAAGTAAAGAAAACGTCACTCTAGAACTCATGATTTATTGAACTCAGGTGAGACATACCAGAGAGACATTTTTGCTCTGGAATTTTCCTAGGCATTTTGATAGGGTGCACATCACTGAACCTATCAGGTGGGAAGGTAGGTTGAAGATCAATAACTACTGACACCTAGTGGAGGCTACAAAGATAGCAGACAGTTGCCTAGTGTACCAAGGGTTACAGTGCATACCAAGAAGACATATGGATGAGCATTACGGCACTCATCACTCACTGCACATTACATTCACAGGAGTGAAGATAAACAGGCTGGACAGAAACAAGGGAATGTATAGTTTCTACTCATGTGTCTCTTCTTAATCCACACAGGCACCCAAACAATGACCTACAAATGGGAGATGTGCACCTAGACTGCCCACTTCCTGTCGGGTGAGTTATATAATGGACAAAGCTAGCAACAAATGGCAACACAGAGAATGTACAGGGAAATTCACACAGGGTACATCAGTAACAAGTCAGAAGAAGATTCACAAAATTACCATCACAGTGAACCTTAACAGAAGTAGCCATTTCCTTACTTAGCAAACTGTATAAATACCACAATAATGTTTCTAGACAACCAGTGGGATGAACTACACTAGAATACAAAGTGAATATTCATTAAGAAAAAGTTATTTATAACACAAGTGTTTACAGTACAAGTAGCATTCATTTACAGACAATAGTTAATACATTAATAATAATTATGCTTTAAGTATGCAATACTACTACATTATATAGTGTATACAATGTGTTAATACTTTGTCTGCAACTATATGTCTATGTAACTATATGTGGAGCTTTTCTCCCTGGGCCTCCACTAAAAATGGGCTCTTCTCAGGCCCAGTGGACTTTCCTGGTAAACAAATGCAAGCAAGCAATAAATAAATAAATAAATGCAATTTAAGTGTCAGGTATAATGTTTGGTTATACAGATTGTTTAATTCATTAGACTGTAAAACTGAACAACATCTCTAAAGTGTTAGCTTTGTTGTCACTGTGCTAAACAAGAGCTGCAAATTTCAGATAATAATTGGTGTGGATCTGTTTAAGAATAACTTGCCAGTCAGTTGTCTGTGAGCCAATACTAGAAAAAAAGAATATTCTGTTATGTTAGGTACATCCACCATTGCAATCCTTCATCTTTTTTGAGTGCCACAGTGTGACAGAAAGCAGAGTAACAAGCTACAATTAATCCTTTATCTACCAACGTACAGTGACAAACAAGCAGGCCAGAGACAGACCTCAGCAAATCAGGTAGCAATGTGAAGAATGTGATCAACATTTAATATTAACCAACAAACAATACATGACGCCGCAGTTCTTCTACCCGTAAATCAGATGGCCACAAAGTCGGAACCTATATCATAAATGAGAGAGGCTAAACTCTTTGCTTAAATATGCTTTATTATTCAGTCAAAACCCAGTTTGCTTATTTTATTTTTTCTTTTACTTATTTTAACGTGTTAACCATGTAATTGGACAAGAAACTTTTTAGCCAAGACCCGGGGCAATGGGTAATTACAGCATGTATCTATATAGTCAATTTACTGTAACCAATCAACCAGCATGTCTTTTAGAGACGACAGGAAACCAGATGGCCCAGAGAAGATACAGCTGGGAGAGCATGTAAACTTCTCAGAAACTGTGACCAGAAGCCAGGAATGAACCCTTGAACCTTGCAGGAGGTGTGATATAGATATCTATCAATTGAGTTTCTACCCAGCTTTTTAGACAAATGATTATGTGAATATTAAACAGGTCATTGAATACCTTAACATTAGTAAAAGTACCCCTGTTTGTTCTACCCCAACCAAGGTTTCTTCATTCACATCAACACAACTGGTGCTGCATTGCTACCCATTTCTTGACAGTCTACTTTCTCTTTCAAAAAACACAGAACTGAAAATGGACAGTATTAACTGCCTAATCCTCTCTGTCTGGCAGAGAGAAAGAAAAAATAGGAAAAAAAAGAATAACAAAAAAAATACAAGAACTGAGTCTGAAAAATAACAGGAATGTAACAGTATCATTCATTTAAAACTTTGCACACTGTGCCCAATACATTAATTGCCTCAAATGTGAAATCAAGTATATAGATGCCTTTACTAGACTGAATGCACTCCAAATGTATACAGATGTGTAGTGAGGCAGTGAGCTGTCTTAAGACTTAATGCAAGTTTGGCAAAGGGCAGCAAGCAGAAAATTAGCCTCTGAAAAAGCAGATGAGTGGAGATATGCGTGTTGGTTTAGACTTTAACTGCTAAATCTTGGTAATATGTTTTATATACTAGGAAAGCATAATATTTTTATACACTGTAACACCATTGGGTATCTAAGGCTTGCTGTACTGAAAAGGCAAACAGAGAACTTATGCAGTATCTCTAGTAACAATACAAGTCATACGGTGTTAAGGTTCAAGCACATTGAGAGTTTGCTGAAAAAACTATGGGTATGTAACAGCTGCACAAATAAACACACGCTCTGCAATGTAGGTGAGGTTACAGTTATTTGAATAACTTTTAAGGTTTAGTTTATTTGTTAAGCTGCTTAGCAAACAATGTTTTTCCTTCATATCAGCTAGATAATCTAGCTTCTTCTGTTACCCAGTGACACAATAACCACTTCTGACAGCCAAAGTAAACCACAAACTTCCTCTAGCGGAATGACATTTTAACAGCTATTCTTACAGCCAAAGCACTGAGAGGTGAGATTCAAGTACCTTATAGCTAGCATTCACGACTGGCAAGGAGCTTTCAGTTAAGCTCCCTTCCCCCAGGCTGGATCTGTACGGTAGGTATAATGCATGCAAACACTAGTCCCACTTGCACTTCAGTTCCCATAGTGTTATCTTACACTGTGCTATACTTATACAAGCTGTCTGAGGGCAGCCCTTCTGTCCTTCAATACAGTATGCACTTATTGTAGGAGAAAAAACAGTTTCTCCTCCTATGACAGGAAAGCTGGCCATGGCTACTTAACTTTTAATGTCTTCCAACAGGCTCTCTCATGATGATTCTACTAGACATTTCCTACGAACACTGTGGTCAAGAATACAATCCCTGTTGGAATGAGGTTGGATAGAATGAATGCTACCATGACTAGCACAGGTCATTTAAGGACCTATGTAGTGACCTTTAGCAGGAAACACACAATGACCAGTCTGGCAGTTAGTGCAGATAACTGACACTACAAGATGTTAATGAGCCACTTACTGTGGTCTACATTTTGATTCTTTCAGCTGCCATTTGCTTATTGGGTGACTCAGAACAGGTGTACTTCAGTAGGCTGACCACTCATTTTCCAGACACCCAGTTGCCCGAGACGACAAGACCGACACCTTCAGAAGACTGACATCCGGAAGACCAACATTTCACGGTAGGTAAGTAACTGCTTGGCCACCCCTATTAAATTAACTAAAGTAAGCAAAATTAAACCCACCAATGTGGGGGCTTCACCCCCCCACACCCCTTAATTAAATATACCATCTCCCAGAATGCACTACTGCGGGGCTAAGGGGCAAAGTTCAACAGGATGGCCAAGTGGTTACTCACCTCTCGTGAAACGTAGGTCTTCCGGATGTCAGTCTTCTGAAGGTGTCAGTCTTGGTGTCTCCAGCAACTGGGTGTCGGTTAAGTGAACGGACGGTCTACTGAAGTACACCCTCAGAAAACATCACTTAACCAGACAATTTTCTGGGGCAATTGGGAAACTGGGCTAGGCTCTTCAGCAGTCTTCTAGATCAAATAACTAGTAAGTGCCTATGAGCCAACTAATGACTCTTGAAAAACTGATTAATTGGCTGCAGATGGCAGTAAAATAAAAGAAAACTGATTCTTCATGCAATACAACATAAGTGGGCATTATTCATTTAAAATTTTCAGAGGGATTCAAAGACAAGTCATCACAGTTTTTTTCCAAACTGCAAGAACAGATTTAGTATTAAGAAGTCCTGAAATAAGGAAAACTGCTCTTTGTAAACCTGAACTTTATTTTAACTAAAAAAGAAATCCCACCTTCCCACTGAAGTTTCTCAAATCAATTAAAGGCCAGATTCCTTTCTTTGCAAAAAATTTGGAGTGTGACAAGGTCCACATTATCACCGACCTTCCAACTGACAGGCCCAAATTATTAGTATTCGTGTTTAAAATGAAGCAACAAAAATATTATTAATCCACTGCAGTGTCTCACAGCCACTAAAGACATATCATTTCAGAGTGACCTTAGAATGATGCCCCATTACTTAATGTCACCAGTTCCCACAGTCATACACTGGTAAAGTGCTACAGTGTCAGAATCTGAAATGAACATATATGCCATGAACAAAAAGCAAGTAATGTTTTAATATTAAAGATGTCTTGCTACATACATAATGCAGTTTCCTTCTACTCTGACATGGAAGCCGTTATTCTGACACTGTGAGATGACAAAACCTCTACTGACTATGATCCTCATAGTGACAAAAGTAGGTACCCAGTCTGTCGGTGTGCTGTCCCTGAAGAAACCCCTCCTGTCTTCTCTCTGAAAAGAACAAAGGTCCACTGCTACCATCTTCTCCCACACAACCCTCCTGTTAGAGAGCCATCATCTTGCACATCTCTTTACCAACATCACCTGAACCAGAAGCAGGATCTTCTTCTCTGGATAACATGTCCATCATCAAACCTCAGTTGCTGACACTGAACTGAGGCAAATGCATCTGCCAGTTAAATCCATTTCCAGGTCTGTCAGACTATCCCTAAATAAACCATTAATTTTCTTAAATGATTTCAACCTAAATTTTTAGTAACTGATCTGAGGGGATCCACATTATGAATGCAATATCAGCATGCAACCGAGTTCTGAAGACAAGTGAAAGTCTTTCACAGCAAAAGTGAAATCAACTTTTAGGATGGAATGTCATGACAACAGTTCCTTGGTCTTTGAAGTGGTATCATGAAATGAATATTCATAAATTTCAGACTAACTATCAAATATCTTCAAAGTTAAGTCTATGTTTAAATTTGACCAATACATTTTTGTAACTAACTAATGAGCAACAATTCAGTCTCATATTTTCTAAATACTACATGGAGACTCCACTCCATAAACTAAACCACAGTCATCAAGCAGTTTTGTCTAAAATAATAATTTCTCACAGTGATTGTAAAATGACCTTTGACAGAAGTTTGCAACCACCACCACACTTTTTTAAGAGGTGCAGCCCTTCAATAGCTATTTTGAAAGCTTGTCGCAGAACGACTAATAAATTGCAAAGATATGAGCCTAAGTTCAAATTCATGGATAGTTGCCTTAGCAATGATTCAGTGTTTTGGATCTAGTTTTCAACATGCTGTTTACCAGACCCAATCTCAAGAACTTTGCCATCATCACCACAGAGTTCCAAGAAATATGGCAATGGAAATTACCACAGTGCCACAACTCATTAAATAATGCCCCATTACAGTTTTTTAATGGTTAACTCAGCATTTCCAGCCTACTTTTAATTTGCTGTATGTATGACCAAAACCTTACCAATGTTCTGTATTTTGCGACACATTTTGAATACACTATTTACAGTGCCACACCTCAAAATAGTGGTACTGTCACTGCAAACTGCTGCCCTGAGGGCAGTTTAGCAGTTGTTTGGAGAAATTACCCTCAGGCAGGATTTGTTTGTTGATGCTTTTCCTAATACAGTTTACAGCATTAATCATAAAATTATTATATCAACTATGTGGAACAAACAGTAAAATTACCAAAGTTATGCTTCTGCATTGTATTATGTGATTAAAACATCACAGTTCCCATATTTTGATTTAAAACATTTACTTTTAGTTATGCAGACTGCAAAGCCAAGAATAATGCCAGAATAAAAGAAAAAAAATCTAAAGCCAGGGAAATGCCAGACTAAATGAAACAATTAAATTATAATGTAATGTGTGATGTACTACTTTTATTTTTCTTCTGTCTTGTTCATCTGCAATCAGAGAGTTGTTATCATGCCTAAAGTTGACCTTGTCTTTTGCCTTTCAGAATGTCACAGAATAGGGAATGTATATAAGAAATATTAAATTGGGCATTTAATATATAGCTTAATTTAAGAGGAGCAGGCAACTGGAAGTCTCTGGCCTTTCTAGGGTGATGTCAGTACTACTGTGTCAGAAAGAAGGCCATAGGGAACTGGGGAATTCTGCCAGCCTTCCACAGGAGCTGTGTATATTTATATGTGTGTGTGAAAATAACACTGCATGTGAAAGGCAGTTACCATAATTCAAGGGGCACTCGGAAGACAGTGGTTTACAGAAACAGCAGTGAAATAGGGGCTTAGCAATGCTTAGTCAAAAACTCAGTTCTTCAAGTGACCTGTAAGCAGTGCAGTCCAGTCCAGTCCAGTTGTGGAATTTGAAAGCCTACATCTAGGACAGCAGTACATATTCCCCTTTTATGGTCTTGATGTCAGGTTGTACTTTGTAAACTAGTTATTTAAACAGACGTACGTGCACTTTCTTGATATTATTTCATCTTTATTTGGTTGGCAGTGGTGTGATGCAAGCTACACTGGTGCCAGCCACTTTGACGTCACACCCTGCTATCTTGGGGTAACATTGGTGGTATGGTAGTGCATTTGTACTGATAATTGGGCAGTGGTACCAGCTTGCCATCACACTTGGTAGCAGCAGTCTTGGCCCAGAGTCACATGGATTCAAATCCAAGTCGTAAGTCATTATTCCAAGCAATGTAGGATTTCTTATTCAGTGAGATGAGACTAAATTCACAGCAATACAGTGAGAATACCACAAAAATCAAGTCCGCTGAAGTGCTTCAAATTCCCAAATTTATTATGTGACAAACATAGCCAAGATTTAGCACTTTCCCTCCTGATGGCTGAACTTCCTCAGAACAATGAAAATCACAAATCAACAACTTAAACAATCAAAAACAACCTATAAGAGCCAAAGTAAAAATCACATGATAAACAAGATAATCACATGATGAAGAAAAATAACAATACTAAAACTAAATAATGCAATTCCTGAATTTTAAAACAGGTGCAATAGAACACCCATCGTTTAAGCCAGCTGGGGACAAGGCATCCAAACGAATTTGCCACTTCAATTCCTGTTGACTAAGATGTTTGTCAGTAACTATTCCTTCATAGGTAGGTACTAGGCTATCGGCTCTGGGGCCTATGCAAGCCCAGCCAAAAAGGTACTCTGGCTTTTGCCACCCAAGAAAATTATTTTCCTGTGCCACTGTCCTATTTCCCATCCAGTCATCAAGACTTTTCTTGAAGAGTGCTAATGAGGAGCTTTGTTTGATTTAGATAGGTAGTTTATTCCAGAGTATGGGAAGTCTCTGTGACAGGAATCTATCCCTCCGGCATGTTCTGTTTATTGTGGTGACAAGGTTTAGGACCCTAGAGCGTGTAGCTCGGACGGATTGGGATTTCTTTAAGTGGAGCATGTCCAACAGCTCTGGGTTTGACATAGCTTTGTATGTTAGGCAGAGATCACCTCTGAGTAGGCGATATGCGACAGACTAAAGCTGGAGTTTTTTGAGACGGTCTGCGTAGGGCATCTGTTTGGGGCCGGTAATCCTCTTTGTGAGGTATTTCAGTGGCCTTTCCAGTTGTTGTTGTTGTCTTGTGAGGTACATACCAAAAGGGGCATTGTACTCTATAATGGGTCTAATGAGTGATGGGTAGAGGGGAACAATGACCTCTTTTTTTCTGGATGAGAAACATTTTGTGATGAGGTGTGCTATGTAGAAGGATTTCCTGACGACTGTGGCGATGTGATTATCAAAGGAGAGACTACTGTCCACCTGTGTCCCAAGGTCTCATCACACTTTCGGTATTAAGTTTACTACCGCCTATGTTGTAGTTCATGGGTACAGAGTTTTTACCAAAGGGGATGGCAATGCACTTTTTGGCATTGAGCTTGAGGCCATGGCTTTGACACCAGGCATCTGTCTCAGTGAGGCCCTTTTGTAGGATGTCCACATCGTTAGAAGTTTCGATTATGGCTCCTAGTTTGCAGTCATCTGCGAACTTCATTAGCCAAAGACCTTCTGTGTCAGCCTGTATCTCAGAGAAGTAGATACCAAACAGGAGAGGTCCCAGGACTGAACCCTGTGGTACTCCACTTGTCACTGGTCTGAAGTCGGATTTGGAGTCTTTCTACTTTCAAAGTGTGGGTTCTATCAGTGAGCCAGTTGGCAACCCATCTTGTGACATAGGGATTTATACCTAGTTTAGTGAGTTTATCTATAATTCTAGAGTGTGGGATGGCGTTTGGCAAGATCTAGATAGGCTGTGTGAACCACGTTACCTTTGTCTACGACTTTGGTGACTGCTTCAAAGAAATCTATTAGGTTTAGGAGACATGATCTGCCTTTTACAAACCCTTGTACATCCTTTTGACCTGTTGAATGGCTATAAAACCAAAAATATGTGTAGGGTTAGCCATAGCATGCTTATACAAGGCACTGCTGGTTTTTCTCTTTTTTTTATATCCAAGTTGTGTTCATATATACGGTTTTCCCTATATAATAAGATGGACAATGTTGACACTGAGCTAGATAAATCACTTGGGAAGTAGTACAATAAAAATGCCCACTGACTTTGTGTACCCTATACTTTATCTTAAAACTACCAGCCTCAGTAATAAACGTACACTGGGAACCATGGCCACATTTACAAGTACCCCTCCTGCCAGTGCACCTGACAGGAAATGTATTTTCTGTTAGCTATTTTAAGGATCTATCCTTCCCAAATATAATGGTAGGCCTCAGTCCAACATTTTCCAGCATAATAGGGTCAGATATAAGTAATGGCCAGTTCTTATTTAACACAGTGACTATTGCTAAACTATCCAGATTGTAAGTAGTGATAAAAAAGAATGTTTCATCACTTGGTTATCTTTAATATTTCACTCAAACGAATTACTTAATCATTGTTGGTGGTCAGTTCCAAGTAAGATAGGGTTTTATATACCCAAATTCCTTTTTCCTATTACCTCTGATTTAATTTCTTACAAAAAAACCTAATGGATAATCTCTGTTTAAAAACATTTCCATTAGTTTGTCAGATTCAGAGTAAAAGGTATCACTTTCTGAAATCATTTGAGCAAGCCTAACCAGATGGCCATTTACCACAGACTTTTTATGGAGTTGTGGGGGCCAATTTGAGTAATGCAAATAATTGTTCAAAAAAGTGGGCTTGCGGAAAATAGTAGAAACATAACAAGCCCCTGGAATGCTTTTACTAACCAACACATTCAAAAAGGAAATCTGATTTATGCCATAATTATGGGTAAATTTCAAACAAACTACTGTGTTATTAATGTTATATCAAAAATCCCATACTTTTTCCTCAGTTTGGACCCACGGGAGGAAAATGTCATCCAAAAATCATGTGTATAGGATCCAGCAACTTGCATAAGGGCAGTTCAAAATAAACCTATCTGTCCATTCAGACATAACTAGGTTGGCAAACATGGGTGCGCAAGCTACACCCATGACCACACCAGTTATTTGCTTAAAATATTGTCCCTCAAAATATAAGAAGTTGTACTTCAAAACTATTTCCATAAGTGTGATTAATGTGCACACCCTATTGGTACTAAATGCAGCTGATTTTAACAGTTGGTTCTCAAACCAATTAAGGCCTGTTTCATGAAGGATAACCATAAACAAGTTAGGCACATCTATTGTCACAAAGTAACAATCTGATTTAAACTCCACTTCACTTAATAACTTTAAAAAGTGCCAAGAGTCCTTACATATTTGATGGATATTAAATATGTAGTTCTTAATTGCTATATCCAAAAACTTTGCTATAAAACAAGTATTTGAACTTTTAGCATTTACAATTGGTCTGAAAGGGGGTTGTTGAACATTTTTGTGTAATTTAGGTATGCCAAAAATATTGGCTACTGCAGGTTTGTCATTAAACATAAACTCGTATTCGTGTTTCTGAACTGAACCATCCATCCAAAGGTCAAACAACAAGGCATCAATCTTAGTATATGCAATGTTTATCTCATTAAAAGACGATATCTCATAACCGAAGCCAAGTAATAACTCATTCATTGCACTTACTTATGGCTAACCCCCCACCCTTTTCAGGCTTCATAATTCTAATTTTTACATCAGTTGTAACATCATTTAACAACATTTTCCTCTATGGTTAAATTAGCAAAGGGGACTTTGCATCTTTCTTTACATATATCTCTAATGTGTACTTCACATACCCGTTCAAAATTTAACAAGCTCTGTTGCGGGGGTGATGAGTAGAGGGGAACAATTACCTCTTTTTTTCTGGATGAGAAACCTTTTGTGATGAGGTGTGCTACGTAGAAGGATTTCCTGACGACTGTGGCGATGTGATTATCAAAGGAGAGACTACTGTCCATCTGTGTCCCAAGGTCTCATCACACTTTCGGTGTTAAGTTTACTACCGCCTATGTTGTAGTTCATGGGTACAGAGTTTTTACCAAAGGGGATGGCAATGCACTTTTTGGCATTGAGCTTGAGGCCATGGCTTTGACACCAGGCATCTGTCTCAGTGAGGCCCTTTTGTAGGATGTCCACATCGTTAGGAGTTTCGATTATGGCTCCTAGTTTGCAGTCATCTGCGAACTTCATTAGTCAAAGACCTTCTGTGTCAGCCTGTACCTCAGAGAAGTAGATACCAAACAGGAGAGGTCCCAGAACTGAACCCTGTGGTACTCCACTTGTCACTGGTCTGAAGTCGGATTTGGAGTCCTTCTACTTTCAAAGTGTGGGTTCTATCAGTGAGCCAGTTGGCAACCCATCTTGTGACATAGGGATTTATACCTAGTTTAGTGAGTTTATCTATAATTCCAGAGTGTGGGATGGTGTTGAAAGCCTTGGCAAGATCTAGATAGGCTGTGTGAACCACGTTACCCTTGTCTACGGCTTTGGTGACTGCTTCAAAGAAGTCTATTAGGTTTAGGAGACATGATCTGCCTTTTACAAACCCTTGTACATCCTTTTGACCTGTTGAATGGCTATAAAACCAAAAATATGTGTAGGGTTAGCCATAGCATGCTTATACAAGGCACTGCTGTTTTTTCTCTTTTTTTTATATCCAAGTTGTGTTCATATATACGGTTTTCCCTATATAATAAGATGGACAATGTTGACACTGAGCTAGATAAATCACTTGGGAAGTAGTACAATAAAAATGCCCACTGACTTTGTGTACCCTATACTTTATCTTAAAACTACCAGCCTCAGTAATAAACGTACACTGGGAACCATGGCCACATTTACAAGTACCCCTCCTGCCAGTGCACCTGAGAGGAAATGTATTTTCTGTTAGCTGTTTTAAGGATCTATCCTTCCCAAATATAATGGTAGGCCTCAGTCCAACATTTTCCAGCATAATAGGGTCAGATATAAGTAATGGCCAGTTCTTATTTAACACAGTGACTATTGCTAAACTATCCAGATTGTAAGTAGTGATAAAAAAGAATGTTTCATCACTTGGTTATCTTTAATATTTCACTCAAACGAATTACTTAATCATTGTTGGTGGTCAGTTCCAAGTAAGATAGGGTTTTATATACCCAAATTCCTTTCTCCTATTACCTCTGATTTAATTTCTTACAAAAAAACCTAATGGATAATCTCTGTTTAAAAACATTTCCATTAGTTTGTCAGATTCAGAGTAAAAGGTATCACTTTCTGATATCATTTGAGCAAGCCTAACCAGATGGCCATTTACCACAGACTTTTTATGGAGTTGTGGGTGCCAATTTGAGTAATGCAAATAATTGTTCAAAAAAGTGGGCTTATGGAAAATAGTAGAAACATAACAAGCCCCTGGAATGCTTTTACTAACCAACACATTCAAAAAGGAAATCTGATTTATGCCATAATTATGGGTAAATTTAAAACAAACTACTGTGTTATTAATGTTATATCAAAAATCCCATACTTTTTCCTCAGTTTGGACCCACGGGAGGAAAATGTCATCCAAAAATCATGTGTATAGGATCCAGCAACTTGCATAAGGGCAGTTCAAAATAAACTTATCTTTCCATTCAGACATAACTAGGTTGGCAAACATGGGTGCGCAAGCTACACCCATGACCACACCAGTTATTTGCTTAAAATATTGTCCCTCAAAATATAAGAAGTTGTACTTCAAAACTATTTCCATAAGTGTGATTAATGTGCACACCCTATTGGTACTAAATGCGGCTGATTTTAACAGTTGGTTCTCAAACCAGTTAAGGCCCGTTTCATGAGGGATAACCATAAACAGGTTAGACACATCAATTGTCACAAAATAACAATCTGGTTTAAAGTCCATATCACTTAACTTTAAAAAAGTGCCAAGAGTCCTTACATATTTGATGAATATTATATATGTAGTTCTTAGTTGCTATATCCAAAAACTTTGCTGTAAAACAAGTTTTTGATCTTTTAGCATCACCAATTGGTCTGAAAGGTGGTTGTTGAACATTTTTGTGTAATTTAGGTATGCCAAAAATATTGGCTACCGCAGGTTTATCATTAGACATAAAGTCATATTCATGTTTCTGAACTGAACCCTCCATCCAGAGATCAAACAGCAACAAGGCATCAATCTTAGCATATGCAATGTTTATCTCATTAAAAGACGATATCTCATAACCGAAGCCAAGTAATAACTCATTCATTGCACTTACTTATGGCTAACCCCCCACCCTTTTCAGGCTTCATAATTCTAATTTTTACATCAGTTGTAACATCATTTAACAACATTTTCCTCTATGGTTAAATTAGCAAAGGGGACTTTGCATCTTTCTTTACATATATCTCTAATGTGTACTTCACATACCCGTTCAAAATTTAACAAGCTCTGTTGCGGGGGTGATGAGTAGAGGGGAACAATTACCTCTTTTTTTCTGGATGAGAAACCTTTTGTGATGAGGTGTGCTACGTAGAAGGATTTCCTGACGACTGTGGCGATGTGATTATCAAAGGAGAGACTACTGTCCATCTGTGTCCCAAGGTCTCATCACACTTTCGGTGTTAAGTTTACTACCGCCTATGTTGTAGTTCATGGGTACAGAGTTTTTACCAAAGGGGATGACAATGCACTTTTTGGCATTGAGCTTGAGGCCATGGCTTTGACACCAGGCATCTGTCTCAGTGAGGCCCTTTTGTAGGATGTCCACATCGTTAGGAGTTTCGATTATGGCTCCTAGTTTGCAGTCATCTGCGAACTTCATTAGTCAAAGACCTTCTGTGTCAGCCTGTACCTCAGAGAAGTAGATACCAAACAGGAGAGGTCCCAGAACTGAACCCTGTGGTACTCCACTTGTCACTGGTCTGAAGTCGGATTTGGAGTCTTTCTACTTTCAAAGTGTGGGTTCTATCAGTGAGCCAGTTGGCAACCCATCTTGTGACATAGGGATTTATACCTAGTTTAGTGAGTTTATCTATAATTCCAGAGTGTGGGATGGTGTTGAAAGCCTTGGTAAGATCTAGATAGGCTGTGTGAACCACGTTACCCTTGTCTACGGCTTTGGTGACTGCTTCAAAGAAGTCTATTAGGTTTAGGAGACATGATCTGCCTTTTACAAACCCTTGTACATCCTTTTGACCTGTTGAATGGCTATAAAACCAAAAATATGTGTAGGGTTAGCCATAGCATGCTTATACAAGGCACTGCTGGTTTTTCTCTTTTTTTTATATCCAAGTTGTGTTCATATATACGGTTTTCCCTATATAATAAGATGGACAATGCTGACACTGAGCTAGATAAATCACTTGGGAAGTAGTACAATAAAAATGCCCACTGACTTTGTGTACCCTATACTTTATCTTAAAACTACCAGCCTCAGTAATAAACGTACACTGGGAACCATGGCCACATTTACAAGTACCCCTCCTGCCAGTGCACCTGACAGGAAATGTATTTTCTGTTAGCTGTTTTAAGGATCTATCCTTCCCAAATATAATGGTAGGCCTCAGTCCAACATTTTCCAGCATAATAGGGTCAGATATAAGTAATGGCCAGTTCTTATTTAACACAGTGACTATTGCTAAACTATCCAGATTGTAAGTAGTGATAAAAAAGAATGTTTCATCACTTGGTTATCTTTAATATTTCACTCAAACGAATTACTTAATCATTGTTGGTGGTCAGTTCCAAGTAAGATAGGGTTTTATATACCCAAATTCCTTTTTCCTATTACCTCTGATTTAATTTCTTACAAAAAAACCTAATGCATAATCTCTGTTTAAAAACATTTCCATTAGTTTGTCAGATTCAGAGTAAAAGGTATCACTTTCTGAAATCATTTGAGCAAGCCTAACCAGATGGCCATTTACTACAGACTTTTTATGGAGTTGTGGGTGCCAATTTGAGTAATGCAAATAATTGTTCAAAAAAGTGGGCTTGCGGAAAATAGTAGAAACATAACAAGCCCCTGGAATGCTTTTACTAACCAACACATTCAAAAAGGAAATCTGATTTATGCCATAATTATGGGCAAATTTCAAACAAACTACTGTGTTATTAATGTTATATCAAAAATCCCATACTTTTTCCTCAGTTTGGACCCACGGGAGGAAAATGTCATCCAAAAATCATGTGTATAGGATCCAGCAACTTGCATAAGGGCAGTTCAAAATAAACCTATCTTTCCATTCAGACATAACTAGGTTGGCAAACATGGGTGCGCAAGCTACACCCATGACCACACCAGTTATTTGCTTAAAATATTGTCCCTCAAAATATAAGAAGTTGTACTTCAAAACTATTTCCATAAGTGTGATTAATGTGCACACCCTATTGGTACTAAATGCAGCTGATTTTAACAGTTGGTTCTCAAACCAATTAAGGCCTGTTTCATGAAGGATAACCATAAACAAGTTAGGCACATCTATTGTCACAAAGTAACAATCTGATTTAAACTCCACTTCACATAATAACTTTAAAAAGTGCCAAGAGTCCTTACATATTTGATGGATATTAAATATGTAGTTCTTAATTGCTATATCCAAAAACTTTGCTATAAAACAAGTATTTGAACTTTTAGCATTTACAATTGGTCTGAAAGGTGGTTGTTGAACATTTTTGTGTAATTTAGGTATGCCAAAAATATTGGCTACCACAGGTTTATCATTAGACATAAAGTCATATTCATGTTTCTGAACTGAACCCTCCATCCAGAGATCAAACAGCAACAAGGCATCAATCTTAGCATATGCAATGTTTATCTCATTAAAAGATGATATCTCATAACCGAAGCCAAGTAATAACTCATTCATTGCACTTACTTATGGCTAACCCCCCACCCTTTTCAGGCTTCATAATTCTAATTTTAACATCAGTTGTAACACCATTTAACAACATTTTCCTCTATGGTTAAATTAGCAAAGGGGACTTTGCATCTTTCTTTACATATATCTCTAATGTGTACTTCACATACCCGTTCAAAATTTAACAAGCTCTGTTGCGGGGGTGATGAGTAGAGGGGAACAATTACCTCTTTTTTTCTGGATGAGAAACCTTTTGTGATGAGGTGTGCTACGTAGAAGGATTTCCTGACGACTGTGGCGATGTGATTATCAAAGGAGAGACTACTGTCCATCTGTGTCCCAAGGTCTCATCACACTTTCGGTGTTAAGTTTACTACCGCCTATGTTGTAGTTCATGGGTACAGAGTTTTTACCAAAGGGGATGGCAATGCACTTTTTGGCATTGAGCTTGAGGCCATGGCTTTGACACCAGGCATCTGTCTCAGTGAGGCCTTTTTGTAGGATGTCCACATCGTTAGAAGTTTCGATTATGGCTCCTAGTTTGCAGTCATCTGCAAACTTCATTAGTCAAAGACCTTCTGTGTCAGCCTGTACCTCAGAGAAGTAGATACCAAACAGGAGAGGTCCCAGAACTGAACCCTGTGGTCACTGGTCTGAAGTCGGATTTGGAGTCTTTCTACTTTCAAAGTGTGGGTTCTATCAGTGAGCCAGTTGGCAACCCATCTTGTGACATAGGGATTTATACCTAGTTTAGTGAGTTTATCTATAATTCCAGAGTGTGGGATGGTGTTGAAAGCCTTGGCAAGATCTAGATAGGCTGTGTGAACCACGTTACCCTTGTCTACGGCTTTGGTGACTGCTTCAAAGAAGTCTATTAGGTTTAGGAGACATGATCTGCCTTTTACAAACCCTTGTACATCCTTTTGACCTGTTGAATGGCTATAAAACCAAAAATATGTGTAGGGTTAGCCATAGCATGCTTATACAAGGCACTGCTGGTTTTTCTCTTTTTTTTATATCCAAGTTGTGTTCATATATACGGTTTTCCCTATATAATAAGATGGACAATGTTGACACTGAGCTAGATAAATCACTTGGGAAGTAGTACAATAAAAATGCCCACTGACTTTGTGTACCCTATACTTTATCTTAAAACTACCAGCCTCAGTAATAAACGTACACTGGGAACCATGGCCACATTTACAAGTACCCTCCTGCCAGTGCACCTGACAGGAAATGTATTTTCTGTTAGCTGTTTTAAGGATCTATCCTTCCCAAATATAATGGTAGGCCTCAGTCCAACATTTTCCAGCATAATAGGGTCAGATATAAGTAATGGCCAGTTCTTATTTAACACAGTGACTATTGCTAAACTATCCAGATTGTAAGTAGTGATAAAAAAGAATGTTTCATCACTTGGTTATCTTTAATATTTCCATAACGAATTACTTAATCATTGTTGGTGGTCAGTTCCAAGTAAGATAGGGTTTTATATACCCAAATTCCTTTCTCCTATTACCTCTGATTTAATTTCTTACAAAAAAACCTAATGGATAATCTCTGTTTAAAAACATTTCCATTAGTTTGTCAGATTCAGAGTAAAAGGTATCACTTTCTGAAATCATTTGAGCAAGCCTAACCAGATGGCCATTTACCACAGACTTTTTATGGAGTTGTGGGTGCCAATTTGAGTAATGCAAATAATTGTTCAAAAAAGTGGGCTTGCGGAAAATAGTAGAAACATAACAAGCCCCTGGAATGCTTTTACTAACCAACACATTCAAAAAGGAAATCTGATTTATGCCATAATTATGGGTAAATTTAAAACAAACTACTGTGTTATTAATGTTATATCAAAAATCCCATACTTTTTCCTCAGTTTGGACCCACGGGAGGAAAATGTCATCCAAAAATCATGTGTATAGGATCCAGCAACTTGCATAAGGGCAGTTCAAAATAAACTTATCTTTCCATTCAGACATAACTAGGTTGGCAAACATGGGTGCGCAAGCTACACCCATGACCACACCAGTTATTTGCTTAAAATATTGTCCCTCAAAATATAAGAAGTTGTACTTCAAAACTATTTCCATAAGTGTGATTAATGTGCACACCCTATTGGTACTAAATGCGGCTGATTTTAACAGTTGGTTCTCAAACCAATTAAGGCCTGTTTCATGAAGGATAACCATAAACAAGTTAGGCATATCTATTGTCACAAAATAACAATCTGATTTAAACTCCACTTCACTTAATAACTTTAAAAAGTGCCAAGAGTCCTTACATATTTGATGGATATTAAATATGTAGTTCTTAATTGCTATATCCAAAAACTTTGCTATAAAACAAGTATTTGAACTTTTAGCATTTACAATTGGTCTGAAAGGTGGTTGTTGAACATTTTTGTGTAATTTAGCTATGCCAAAAATATTGGCTACCGCAGGTTTATCATTAGACATAAAG
Organism: Protopterus annectens; assembly: GCF_019279795.1. Classification (NCBI taxonomy): domain Eukaryota; kingdom Metazoa; phylum Chordata; order Ceratodontiformes; family Protopteridae; genus Protopterus; species Protopterus annectens. Next base: position 1,133,969,322 of record NC_056733.1, on the reverse strand, counting down.
TCATATTCATGTTTCTGAACTGAACCCTCCATCCAGAGATCAAACAGCAACAAGGCATCAATCTTAGCAAAGGCAATGTTTATCTCATTAAAAGACGATATCTCATAACCGAAGCCAAGTAATAACTCATTCATTGCACTTACTTATGGCTAACCCCCCACCCTTTTCAGGCTTCATAATTCTAATTTTTACATCAGTTGTAACATCATTTAACAACATTTTCCTCTATGGATAAATTAGCAAAGGGGACTTTGCATCTTTCTTTACATACATCTCTAATGTGTACTTCACATACCCGTTCAAAATTTAACAAGCTCTGTTGCGGGGGTGGGGGGGGTTAATCACTCTAGAATGATTTAACAATGCATTTCTAGAAGTGTCTGCATTATTGAACCACAAGGTCAAGTTTAATTTACAAATGAACAACTTCAAGTCAATCAATTAAAACAGAAGAAATATTTGCCCGCCTTGTTGATACAAAAGTAAACCCTTTTGATAAAAGATCCGCATGTGAAGAGGTAAATTCACAGCAAGTCAAACAGTTGTGAAGCTTCTGTTCATGAATAACAAAAAAAAAAAAAAAAAAAAAAAAAAATAAGCATAGGTTTAACATCTGTGACACAAATGCTTAAAAAAGATTTATAAGATTATCTTTAATCTGCCTTTTTTAACTAGAAACTTAATAGTCATTACTGTGTGCCACATAACAAACGTGAAGGTTTCAAATTCACATAAAGGCCAGTACAATTTTTTTTTTTGCAATCTGGCAAAGAATATTTCATATCAGTAAGGCAAAAAAATGCAGCTTAAAATATTTTGGTTGGAGGCCTATATTGCATTACATTTCTCATGCTACCTTGGCTCTCTGAGCATTGTCACACTTATGTACCATACTGACACAGTAAGTACTGGCCAGCTAGGCCTGCTATCTATGGAGGGCAAGGACGGCACAGGGCTCTACTTCTTCCTGTTATGCATAAGTGGGTGCTTGATCCTCTTTTTATTTAACTTATTGTTTTTTCGGTACTTACACTTTTGTAAGGAATATAAAGGTTTTTCTATGTACCACTCAACTAATATGTAAATATGTGGAAATACAACACTTCAATAGGCTCCATTCTTATTTCTAATTAACAGAGGTGAAATGTGTTTGCATTTACATATACAGCTTTGTTAGCTACGTAGTTTTATATTTAGTGATAAAAAATGTACTTGCTATATGGTATGGATTTGCTCTAATATCATTCTACTGCATAATGCAAACAGATAAATCTTTTGGAGGAATCTGAAGTGACAATTTGCATCACAGTACAGCCTCTCACTTTTTGTTAACGCCTGTTTCCCTATTACATACCCAGGATGATTATTTCTTATACCATACTACCTCATGCCCAGCTACCTATTTTATTCATTACATACACACTTATACATGTAGATACATTACTTTGCACTTATGCAGCAATAACCAGAGGCGAGTTTTGTTTTAAATGCTTTTTATAAATGAAACGGGTCTTCTCTTACACACAAAGCACAAGGATGAAACGTGCGAGAGTGTTAAACTGATAATGTGTCTGCAAATGACAGCAGCATAAACTTGGTAAAATGGCTAGATTCACAGAAACGGCTCGCATTCAGTAGTACACAGAGCTAGAAAACTCTCAGTACATGGCCATATGCCAATCAGACAACAGCATGTAAATAGGACACAGAGCTTTAGCATGCAGTACACAGGCAAACAGCAGCAAAATCATACACTGTCTCTGGTGCTCGAATCATAGTAAGAGGAACCATGTCCCATGTGACAACCATGTCTATAAAGCACTATGCACCAGTATCTTCAGAACACAATGTGCGTGGGTTCTGCTGGTACTGGGCTCAGCACACGAGTACATATGTTCAATGGAGCTATACTGTAGACCTCAGCATCCCTATAACTGCATCTTGGTACAGTCCCTGACCCAGCCATATAAAGGCATAATCCTACCATGTGTGTTGCCCTAGTTAAATCATAGTGAATGCCGTGACTGCCACAACACCCTATGTTTCCTACTTCTTGTACACAATCCTGGTTTGGGGCTGCTGCTGTAGTGTGCAGCACAAGGAAACTTCAGATTCCACAAATCGTGTTTGCTGTGCACTGACACATGGGTGGCTGGCAAGCATTTTAGAATCAAGCAAGTGCTGGCCTTAAACAGTAAGTTAACTCTGTGTTGTCTCCAGTACTAAGAAAGGCAACTATCGATGAAACTGGCTGGAAATTCACTGACTCTGGTGACAAAAACTTTCTGAATGCACCGCTGTCAGACCTACAACTTCAGCTTTCACTACACTGCATCCACAATGCTACTCCTGAGATTTCTGAACTTATCGAACTTATGTATATACTACTTTTAACATCACTCTTCTTTTTTTGTAAGTATTGAAGTGCTTTCAATTTACTGATTTTTTTCAATATTCTGTATACATGTGCATAACAAACTTATGTAATTTCTGTTTTTATATTAGCTGTACTCTAGAGTTTTACAAATACCGATGTGCATCTAATGCGATTATACTTTTTCACGTGTCTCAGTGCTTTACTTCAGTAGACAAACACAACTGCAACATCTCAACAGCTCATTCACCTGCTGCCCTGGACAAAACAACGTAGAGGAGGAGGATAGGAGGGAGAGATGGTTAAACCGTATGGAAACAGATAACACAGATCTACTGTTATGGTAAGTACATCACTTTCATACCCGATGTTATCATTTCCAACTGGCTTCATCCTGTTGGACTGAGTCCCCATCCATGCATCATTCCAGGGAGGCCCAAGGACGGAAAAATCTGCAGAACAATGGAACCAAACGTGGCCCTAGACCACACATCAATTTGTAATAGGACACAAAAGTGTAACAGCCCAGGTGGCAGCAGCACAACTATCATCGAATGAAGTGATGCAGAAAAAGGCTGTAGACATAGCCACTGTTGTAGCAGAATGACCTTTTGGTTTCATCAGTAAAAGCTTTCCTCTCAAAGTATATCCAAAGGAAATGATATCAGAATGGTCACTTTGAAAGTGTTAGTTTTGACACTGCTTTGCCTATTCCGGGCATTAGAGGAGGAGACAAAAAGTTGGTCCAATTTCCTTCAGGCTTTGGTCCTGTCCAGACAGAATCTCAGCTGACAATGTATCAACTATTCTCCTTTATTTCTAAAGTTTGGAAAAATACAGGCAAATGGATTAGCTGATTCAAGGTAGACTTAGATGCCACCTTAGGAAAAAGGATAGACATTCTAAAAGGAAATTCTATCCTGATGGAAAATCAAATATGCAGACAATGAGAATAAAGCCTGCATCTCTGAAACCCACCTAGTCAATGTCACAACAACCAAAAACAATTGTCTTCTGAGATAGAAACTTCAAGGACGCAATGACTGAAGGTTCAAAAGGAGGGTTAGGCAAAATCCCAAAGAAAAACAGGATTTTGAATGGGAGGGCATAATAAAACAGACCTCTAAGTAATGTCTTAGAAATTTTTGAGCAGTTACTTGAATGTTATCTTTGCCAATTTGAAAATTGGAAATAGCTGCTAACTGAACTTTAATAGCAGAATAATTTAACACAGAATGATAAAGGTCAGCAAGAAAATCTAGAATAGCATCCAGCAGGGATTTGAGGGGATCCAAACCTTCTAATGATGCCCAAATTTGCAAAATGTTTCTATTTATTAGTATAAACCTCCACGTATAAGGGATCTCTGGCCACCAAGAGAACTAGAGAAACCATGTGGTCAATTTGAAAGAAAGAAGACTGGATGGGGAGATGGGGAAATTCCTGCTGGGTGAGAGATCAAATCTGGTATGGGATCTAGGACCCAAGAAGGGTACTAAAGATGTGGCCACAGGCACAGAAACTGGAACCAAACATCTTGGGGCTAGAATGGAGCAATGAGAATCACAGTTGCTCTGCAACAGTCAGCTTTCTGAAGAAATCTTATTAAGAGAGAAGTAAGAGGACAGACATACAGAACACAGTCGCTAAGTTACAGTCCCACACAGGGAACCAGGATCTGAAATATGCTGCGGTATGTGTTGGATGTGGTGGCAAACATTGCTTTAAGGGGTGTCCCAATGCTAGAAGATCTAGGCTGCTACCTCTAGATTCAGGGACCACTCATGAGAAAGAAGAATGTTCTTGTTTAAACTGCCCCATAAGATGCTGCACTTCTCATAGCTTCCTAACAAAGGGGATTGAACAGACATCCCCCCATTTATTCATGTACCAAACATTTTGTCTATTTGCACCAAGATCACACCCTTGAGGAGAAGGTCCTGAAAGGGTGGCAAAACTAAGAGGACCACCTTCCAAGACAATGATGTGAATCTTGGCCTTGAAAGATGACCAGGTCTCCTGAACAATCTTCCCTTCAAAATGCCCTCCACCCCAGAAGGGAGGAGTCCATAGTGCCGTAGCCTGAGGTTGAGGAAGAACAAAAGATCTCCTGGCAGAAACCAAGGGAGACTCCAGCCACCATCTGATCTAAGTCCAGCAACTGTCTGTCAATACAATTTGAAAATTCATGGGATGGGTTAAATAAGACCATTTTCTTGGCACCAGAAAGAACCCGGTATAGACCCGGACCCTCATTGGTCTGGTGGCACCTACTGGATGACATGATTTATAAGCAGCTTCTGAATCTCAACAGCTGCATCTCTTCTCTGATGGGGTAGACAGTCTGGAAGAAGCTTGGTATTTTCTTTGGTGGAAATAAAAATAGAGCTATATAGTCTCTGAATAAGACCTTCAACACCTATGTGTCTGAGGTGATAACCTCCAGACGCTTTTGGGTGGAGAGCCAAGTGACTCCCAAATTCCTCCAGAACAAACAGCTGGGCAACTCTTCAAGTATACTGAAGGGGTCTCCCAGAAAAGGCTCCACAGAAGCACTGTTTGGGGCATCCTCACCAGGGACATCCTGAAAAGTCTGCTGTGCTTTCCAAAAAAAAAGAGACATTTGCCCTTTTCTGTTTCGTAGAGAAAGTCTGTTGAAAGTGTGGGAAAGTGCATTCCAATAAAATACAGCATCTTACCATCCTGTTCACACCTGGTTAAAGTTTCCTTGACCTCTGGGCCAAAAAGAGAGGAGCCATAGAAAGGGGCATTGACAAAAGACACCTTAAAGCAATCCACGGAATTACACAATCTCATCCAAATATGCCAGCACATGGCAATGCTGGTGCCAGCAGCTTGAGATGTGCTCTCTGCTACAGTGGAACTGTAAGTGCACAGACAAATTAGATATAGTTTGCAAAAATAAAAGACTTTGAGGAAAAAAAAAGAAAGAAATAGACTGCAAAGTTGACAACTCTATATCCAGAGTCTTTTGAGTTTCTGGAGAGTGCAGTGTCTTCACTACCTTTGACACTTCAGAAACAATACTGAGGTGAAGTCTTGTCAAATGAGGCAAGTAATTTAACTCTCGGTGCAAAAGTTGCTGATGCTTAAGCATGCCTTCTTACGTGGTCCATCATACTGGACTCCCTATTCAGGGGATGAACTGAAGAGCATTCCTCCAAAATGTCCATTTTGGTGGCTGCCACCACCATGATGGTATTGACAGCGGGACCTTTATTCCAATGTTGCCGGTCCTTAGGGGGAGCCAAGATCTTATCCAGTTTTTGGGAACAGGTCCCATTACATCCAGTTCCCTCCAAGCCTTCCTAGACACCAGGCCGATAAGCATATCTGGAGGGGGGGGGGGCACTCAGGTCATGGATGGGCCCACACTTAAAGCCTCCGAAAACACTGACTCTTCTGGAGAAGGGGCTTCAGTAATCTAATCCCCATGCTGTTGAAAGAACTCCATAAGATCTCCAAAGTAGGCATCCTCATGGGAGGACGTTTGGGAACCATACCCCTCCTCGAGGTCAGTATCCTCTGTGTGATTCCTGCATGGAATCTAGGTGATTTCTTCTTGCACTGACTCTTACCATGACTCTCCTGAACAGTAAAATCCAGGAAGAGGTGGAAGAGACAGAGGGCCCTAGATGCAGGATGGTCTGGAGACCTGGTAGTGCAGGCTATCCTGGAGCTTCCCGATGCATGCCCACACGTCCAGATGACAACAGGGGAAGATTACAGGTTGATGCCAACCACTCCATCTTTGACCAGGAGAACATCCTCTCTATGATGTTAAAGTCACAGACTGAAGCTGACCTCCAGAAGCCGACATCACTGAGATCTGAAGATCCCAAGGAGTCAACAGACTCCAAATCCTACCTGACCCCACCCCAATGCAGAGACTAGGTTTGAACTGTCGAGTGCCGAAGCTCTGGGAGAAAGAGAAGACTCAAACCCTTAAGGGTTGATGTTAGGAACATGTCCAGCTCATTTTGAGATTAGGCCAAACAATTATATACAACTGGAAACATGCAGTTTATACACTGAGTTTGTTTTCTTGTGTAGCACCTTAAACAAACCAGAATTTCACTATTCATTATCCTGTAAGAGGTCTTGCACTGAGACAATCTTCCTGTGCTTCAGGTTTCATCACTTCATATATCTATACCTAAAATGAAAGATATACATGTCTTATTTGTAGATCAATATACTTCTTACATTCAAATCATGCTGCACAACATCTAGACAGTTTTCTGAATGTAAATGAAGTATTTTTTCTGGTATTTTTGTTGTGGTTACTTCAATGATATGTTATATTAATCAGCTAACATATATACCATAATAATATTCCCCCTTAACACCAAATAGTTCCACTACCCAGGATGTTGGTTTTCTACTGACATGTTGACACTTAAAATGCAGAGCATTGACAAGACAGAAAAAAAAAAAAAGTTTGAAAACCCAGGAAAAGGGCGAATCTGAAAGATCACTCCTCTCTTTTAAACTTCTTTTTTTCTTTGCAGGGAGGCATGGCTCCCACATCTCTCAAACTTATACATACCAAATCTGAGATTGCCCATACCCAAGTGAAAATGAAATATTCCAAGAAATGGAATTCCAAATTTTGGAATTCCAAATTTTGACCATCCATTCTGTGTGTGTCAGGACTTTTTCTAGTGGGTCACGGCATTCCAAACAGTTATCAGGAATGTGGTTAGATCAACATCTTAACTTCCAACAACATTTACAAACAGCAGCAAAAATAAACTTACAACTATTACTTTCAGCTTAATTTTTCACTTTTTCTCCACTGAAGGACTGACAGCCATTGGTAAAGGGAAGCTTCTTTCATAACTCAATAACCAACTACCTCTGGTGACATCAGCCTCCAAGGAAAACTTTGCCTCCTTACAAATTTCTGCCAACATCTGCTGAAGTACTGCATTCTCTCCAAAGGCACAATATCACTTCCAAATTCTAGCCAAAGATCACTGGCCGCCCTTTTTCATAGGATAAAACATTTGCTAGGCTTCCAAATCTTCAAACCTATTAACCTCCAATCCTTTTTTTTTGACAACCATTTATTTCCATGTACGTCAAGCTACTTTTGATTCCTCTTCCATAACTTAACCATCCTCTCAATTAAAGCAGTACTGCTACGGCCACAGCTTCTCCAGCCTAAGACCATATCTGTGGGAATGCCTTCCAACCACGCTTAAAAAAATACTCCTTTAAAGTATTCAAAAAGGAGATGAAAAACTTCCTCTTCAAAGATTTTTCTTGCATTTCCAATTAGTTAACTCTGCCATCCTCCCCTTTCATCTCTAATTTTCCTGTGTCACTAATAAAGTTAACAATACATTTCCTTTTTGGTGAGGTAAAAAGCTGTCAGATGTTATACGATAAAGAGGAGGGTGTACTGGAAGTATAAAAAGTTTCCTTTTAGTCAAAATAAGACAGACATGAATAGAATGACTAAAGAGTTACAAAATAACACAAAAAAACTGACTATGAAATAAAGTTGCTTTACTCTAATAATAAAAACAAATCAATTCTCATAGGAAAACTTTAAATTCAATTACTTCAGCTCCAGTACTTATTATTAATGCCCAGTACTTATTATTAATGCCCACCCCTCCAGGCATGTCTAAAGGTCAGTTCCCTGTGCTTTCTCCTATTAACCTGGAGAACTTGGGCATTCTGAGGCAATGTAGCAACTGCCTCATGCACACCGACAACCCTCTCCTCTTACCTCCCAACACTCAGACTTGCAAGAGATGCACTTATATATCCAAATTGGAAGCCACACACTCTCCAGCCAAGACCGGAATAGCTGGTCAAGAGGAGAAGGTCAACACTTGCACCACACCACATGGAACACACAGCCCTCCAGAACACACACCAGCACTGCCTTCACATAAAAACTCAAACCACACACCCAGCTTCATGGAGGCTCTCAATAAAAATCAAGTCCCTAAGGCAAAACAGCATGCCCAACACACTTGTCATAGGTGACTCGATAGTGAGGCACACTTATGTCCCACTCTCTAGGCTGAATAAGGAAAAAGTAACAGTCAACTGCCTGTCAGGTGCCAGGATCTGCCTTATAAAGCATGCACTCAGGTCCCTCAACAAGTACAAATATGACTCTGTTATTGTACATGTGGGTGTGAATGACCTGAGATGTACCTCCCTGGACTACATCCAAAGAGACATGGAGGAGCTCTTGGATTATGTAGCCTAGTCGGGTATGACCCTAGCCCTGAGCAGCATCCTACCATCACCCAGAATGATACAACAGTACAAGCAGAAAATGATTGCATTCAACAATTGGCAGGTTTCTGGTGTCATTCTATGGGGATCCAGTATCTGTCTGCCTGGGATGACATGATTGACAGACCTCAATGCCTTGCCAGAGATCGCCTGCATCTGTCACCCCTGGGCTTCCAAATACTGGCCAAAGCTCTTGCCATCCATATAGTGCCTTTTTTAGGTGGTGTTCCAAAGACAAAATTACCACCATAACAGCTACAGACAAATGCAATCTGAGGGTCATGCTGCTCAACGATAGAAGTCTAAATCTCAAAATGCACTCGCTCGCAGCACTTGTTAAAATGGAGAACATCGACATTTGTGCTCTAACAGAGACCTGGTTCAAGGAAGCAGAACACACCCCTGCACTACCAGGCTATTACTCATTCCACACCTTTCTGCCCCAGAACTTAGACTGAAGCTCCAAAGGCAGTGGTGTTTCCATATTCATAAAGGATGTGCACACCTCTATACTGGTAGCTCAACTTAACATATCAGACATACTTCAGGTGCAGTTAACATTGGGTAAGACAGCGATTCAGTTATCTGCTAGAAAGCTGAAGACGAAGAGGAATAAACAGCTATAAATAAATGCAATCTGAGGGTCATGCTGCTCAATGCTAGAAGTCTAATCTCAAGATGCACTCGCTAGAAGCACTCCTCAAAATGGAGAACAGTGACATTTGTGCTGTAATGGAGACCTGGTTTAAAGTGGCAGAATGCAGCCCTGTGCTACCAGGCTATAACTCATTTCATGCCTTTTGGCCTCGAAACATGGACTGTAACTCCAAAGCCGGTGGTGTTTCCATATTCATAAAGGATATGCACACCTCCAGACTAGTAGCCCAGCATAACGCATCTGAGATACTTCAGGTACAACTCACATTGGGTAAGACGGCTATCCAGGTCATAGCCTGCTATAGGTCCCCAACCATGTCTCAAGTCTCACACTCCACGTTCCTAAGCACCCTGGAGAATATTAGGGAAGAACCTAGACTCTCATACTGGGCGACTTCAGCTACCCCTCCATTAACTGGGAAAATTACTCATGTACCAATACACTTGCCCAATGTTTCCTGGAATTCATTAATTCCAATGCCCTGGACCAGCTCGTTCTTACCCCCACTAGAGGTAGCAACATCCTTGACCCCCAATAAATGTAGCAAAACCCTTGACCTGGTCATTACTAACACGGGCAACTGTTGCTCTACACTAACAGTCAACTCCTCCCTGGTTAGATCCAACCACAAACTAATCACCTTGGAACCCCCCCCCTCGCAAAGGTAACCACCATGAAAAACTTCTCCAAAGCTAACTTTGGGCTCCTAAAAACAGAGGTGGTTAACTTCATGGCACCCATGCAAATAGAGAACAGTTGCATGACTGCTGAATCATACACCAATGCACTGTACGAACACGTACACAAATTCATGGATCTCGCCATACCCAATAGAACCAAGACGCTCTCCTCCAAAAAAAAGGAATCTGGTGGTCCCCTGCCATAAACAAACTCTACAACAGAATGAGGAAACTGATGCGGAATAAAGTGAAATCCCAAGACTTGCAAAAATCTCCCTTATCAGCCTCAACAAAAAGTTGAGATCCCTCATGAAATCCTCTAAAAGCTAGCTATGAAAACAGAATTGCAGAAGATAGTAAAGACAACAACAAGGCCTTCTATAGTTATGTAAAGAATCTCCACGGCAATACCCAGATTTGCTCTGAGCTACTGCACAATGGTACCTCCTATACTGAGCCAACAGATATTGCCAATATACTGGCCAGCAGATTCAGTGCCAAATTTACCCCCCCAAAGGACCAATCATAATACCAGTAGACTGCCAGGCACCTAGTATTACTGTGCACATGTAAAAACAGCACTGTCCCAGGCCAAGAATATAGCTTCTGTGGGACCTGACAATATCCCTGGCTATGTTCTACATGAACTACAGAGTGAACTGGCACCTCACCTGTGAGCCCTGTTCAATCACAGCCTCCCCCCTCAGGCTTTGTCCCTACTGAATGGCGCACTGCTACAGTCATCCCTCTCCACATAGGAGGAGCGACTACAGACCCTGGGAACTATCGCCCCATTAGCCTGACGAGTCTGCTATGCAAAGCTATGGAACGCATCACCATGGACTTAATAAACAAGGACATAGGAAATCTCCAAACTCTGGATCCCACACAGTTTGGTTTTGTGAAGGGTAGGTCATGCCTGTTCAACTTGGTCGACTTCTTGGAGTCAGCCACCAGAGTTGTGGATGAAGGCATGGTGGTTCATACAACCTACCCTGATCTGGCCAAGGCCTTTGATACCACTCCCCGCTCAAGAATCATAGAAAAACTCACTAAGCTAGGCATCAATCCCTATATCAGTAGGTGGGTTGCAAATTGGCTCACAGATAGAACCCACAGTGTGAAAGTAGCTGACTCCAAGTCAGACTGCCGACCAGTCACAAGTGGAGTCCCACAGGGTTCAGTCCTGGGTCCTCTTGTGTTTATGTACTTCTCTGAAGTCCAAGCCAACACAAAGGGACTCTAGCTGACAAAGTTCACAGACAATTGCAATTTGGGAGCTTAACACCCCAAGTGATGTTGACATTCTACAGAAAGGCCTCACTGAGACCAGCTTCTGGTGTCAGAACAATGGCGTTAAGCTCAATGCCAAAAAATGTGTCGTCATTCCCTTTGGGGAAAAACCCAGTTCCCATGAATTACCACATCAATGGGAGTTCACTGAACACAGAAGCCATTATAAGAGATCTGGGAACACGGGTTGACAGCAACCTCTGTTTTGATCACCACACTGCCACTGTGGTCAGAAAGTCCTTCTATGTGGCACATCTCATTACTACGGGTTTTGCATCCAGGAAGAAAGAGGTCATTGTCTCCCTCTACCCTTCCCTCATTAGGCCAGTCATCGAGTATAATGCCCCATTTGGCATGTACCTGACTAGACACCTGCAACAACTGGAGAGGCTGCAAAAGTACCTCACAAAGAGGATCCTAGGCCTTAACCACTTGGCCTATATGGACAGACTCAAAAAACTCCAACTATTCTCTGTCTGTCCCTACTTAGAGGTGATCTCTGCTTGACTTACAAAGCCATGTCTGACCCAGCTCTGTTAGAAATGCTACATCTAAAGAAATCCCAATCCTTCTACACCACACGCTCCAGAGACCTCAATCTCATTACCACAATCAAGAGAATGTGCTGGATGGACAGGTTCATAATCCAGAGACTGCCCATGCTCTGCAATAGACTTCTCATACATGTCAAACAGTGCACCTCACTGGCTCTCTTCAAGAGAAATCTTGATGAGTGGATGGGAAATAGAAAATTCACCCCGGGGATCACTCCAGTGGCTCTACTTAGTACAGGCACTGGGAACTAATGACGGACGCACAATGCCAGGGCACTTCTGTGGGCTAGGCTTGTAAAGGCCTCAGGGCCATTAGCCTGGTACACGATTATGAACCTATGAACAAGTATTTGCAGAAAGTTCTTAGTATGTGTAAATTGCAAAGTTGGTATTTACAGTACTTCAGGTTATACTGTATCAACTGTATATTAGAATACAGTGTTTGACTTCCCGACGTTGTACAGCATTTCTTTGTTTTACAGGTCAGTACAACACCATTCTAGGCAAACACCTACTAAAATATTACAGGAAAACCAGGGTGTCATCTGTATTATCTAAGTAGGAAAAGGAGGAGGGATTGGAGGAAAACCAGGGTGTCATCTGTATTATCTAAGTAGGAAAAGGAGGAGGGGATTGGAGGAAAACCAGGGTGTCATCTGTATTATCCTAGTAGAAAAAGGAGGTGGGATTGGAGGAAAACCAGGGTGTCATCTGTATTATCCTAGTAGAAAAAGGAGGAGGGATTGGAGGAAACCAGGGTGTCATCTGTATTATCTAAGCAGGAAAAGGTGAAGGAGGAATAGAAAAAGGAGGAATTAAAAAGACCAAGTGCAGGTGTGTTAAAAAATTGCATTTTTCTTTTTAATTTCACAAAAAAAAAAAAAAAAAAACTATCTGTTTTGCTCATTTCCCGCCTTTTCCTATACTAGATTAGTCCGAATCCCAGATTTGCTGGTTTCGGGACTTTTATTTTGTGTTTCTGATTTGTTCAGACCTTGTTGTGGTAGAGGGAAGTCTTTCTGCTTATCAGTGAAAGTGGTAACCATTGAGCAGCCTATCTGTCGCAAGAGGAGTGGTTTCCAGCTCTGAAATTGAACCTTATTGGCCGTTTTGGGCTAATTTCTATCCCTTTCAACTTTCTGAGTTAAAAACCCATGTTTGCCTCAGTTTGTGCATCACGCAGCGTTGCTTAGCTAGGGTTAAACTATTCCTGGCACCGTAAAGTCTGCTCTTCAAAATTTTCCTTAGAACTAGCCAGTTTCTTAGTTTTAGCACTTGAATCTGCTTCTTCAAGCTCAGCACTTGTTCAGAGCTTGTTGTAAGCACTAAAGCTACAAACTACTACAGCACTCAATTTCCTCATTTGCCTAGAGGAAAACAGTTTTTGTACTTAACTTTCCTCACTTGTCTAGAAAAGAACAGTTATTTACTCAGGCATGTCCAAGGGTCAGCTCCCGGTGTTTTTTCCTGTCTACCTGATGAATCTGGGCATCTTGGGGCAATGTAGCAATTGCCTCATGTACACAGACAACCCTCTCCTCCTGCCACCCAACACTACAACCTGTGAAGATGCACTTATCGAGCCAAACTGGAGGCAAAGTTCTCTTCAACCAAGACTGAACTTGACAGTCAAGAGGAGAAGGTAAACGCATGCACCACAGCACACTCATCACATAGTCCCACTAAACCTACACCACCAAAATCCACATATAGAAACACAGACATTCTTGGAGGCTCTCAATAATAATCTGCCCAAGTAACTGATACCTCCAAAGCAGAAACGCAGGCAACCTCCACCCCCCCAATAGAAGCCAAATGACACATAGTCCACAAACTCAGTGTGCCACTGAACCACAGCCCATAAGGCAAAACAACGTACCCAACACACTAGTCATAGATGACTCTATAGTCAGGCACACTGATGTTCCACTCACCAGGCTAAACAAGGAGAAGGTTACTGTTAGCTGCCTGTCGGGTACCAGGATCCGCCACATAACCCATGCACTCAGGTCACAACACAACAAGTACCAATATGACTCTGTCATTGTCCATGTTGGTGTGAACGACCTGAGACGTACCTCCCTGGACTACAAGAAAAGAGACATGGAAGAGATCTCCAATCTTGTAGCCCAGGCAGGTATGACCCTAGCCCTGAGTAGCATCCTGCCATCGCCCAGAATGGTACCACAGTACAAGGACAAAATGACTGACTTCAACAATTGGCTAAGCTTCTGGTGTCATTCTAAGGGGATCCAATATCTGTCTGCCTGGGACAACATGGTCAACAGGCCAAGATGCTTTGACACAGATTACTGGCCAAGGCTCTTGTCGTCCCTGTAGTGCCTTTTTTAGGCAAGGTTCAAATGACAAACTCACCACTATACCAGGTACAGGCAAGCAAAAACTGAGGGTAATGCTACTCAATGCTAGAAGTCTAAACCTCAAAATGCACTCACTCGAGGCACACCTTAAAATGGAGAACATCGATATCTCTGCAGTGACTGAGACCTGGTTCAAGGCTCTAGAGAGCACCCCTGCATTACCAGGCTATAATTCATACCACACCTTTCTGCCATCTAACCTGGACCAGAACACTAAAAGTGGAGGTGTGTCCATATTCATTAAGGATATCCACACCTCCAGGCTAGTTGCTCAGCATAATGCATCAGAGATTATCCAAGTGCATCTAACTCTGGGAAAAACTGCAATCCAAATTGTAGCTTGCTACGGATCCCCCACCATGCCCCAGAATTCCCACTCCTCTTTTCTTGATATCCTGGAAAATATTAGGGTTCAACCAAATACCCTAACAATGGGTGAGTTCAACTACCCCACCATTAACTGGGAAAACTAGTCGTGTACCAACTACTTTGCTCAACGCTTTCTGGAATTCATAAATTCCAATGCCCTGGATCAACTTATCCACACCCCCACCAGGGGCAACAATATCCTAGACCTAGTCATTACCAACATGAGCGACCGGTGCTCCGCACCTGAGGTCAACTACTCGTTGGTCAGATCTGACCATAAGCTAATCTCCCTGGATATCCACATCCTGCCCCCATCCCCCATTAAGGAAACCACCGTAAAACTTTCTCCAAAGCCAACTTCATGCTTCTTAAGACAGGAGTGGTGAACTTTATGACACCCATACAGATGGACAATACAGTTAAGACTGCTGAATCCTACAAAAATGCACTCTAAAAGCACTTACACAAGTGCATGGATCATGCTATCCTTAACAGAACCAAGACACTATCCTCCTAAAAAAAGGAAGCCAATCTGGTGGTCCCCTGCCAAAACAAACTCTACAACAGAGGGAAGAAACTGTTGCAAAAGAGAGTAAAATCCCATGAGTGGAGGAGTTCCGTGGTCAGCCTCAGTAAGAAGTTGAGACCCTTATAAGAGCCTCCAAAGCTAGCTACGGAAACAAAATCACCACTGATTCTAAGGATAGCCACAAAGCATTCTATGGCTATGTCAAGAATCTCAATGGCAACACCCAGATCTGCTCCGAGTTCCAGCACAATGGCACAAAAATTACAGAACCAACTGATATTGCCAACATCCTAGCAGATAGCTTCAATGCTAACTTTACCTCCCTCTCACCCCCAAAGGACCCATATCTGTACCGGAAGAATGCAAGTCCCTGTAATCACAACTACACAGGTGAAAACTGCACTCTCTAAAGCCAAGAATACAGCATCCATGGGACCGGACAACATCCCTGGCCGCGTCTTACATGAACTTCAGAACGAACTGGCTCCCCACCTAAGTACCATGTTCAATCATAGCCTCACGTCAGGCTTTGTGCTCACTGAATGGCGCACAGCAACAGTTATCTCACTCCACAAAGGGGAGCCACCACGGACCCTGGAAACTATCGCCCTATTAGCCTGACAAGCCTGGTTTGCAAGGCCATCGAACGTATCATCATGGAACTTATAATCAAAGACACTGGTAACCTCCAAACTCTGGACCCCACCCATTATGGGTTTGTGAAAGGCAGATCATGTCTCCTGAACCCAAGCAGTCACCAAAGCCGTAGATGAGGGCAAGGTGATTTGCACAGCCTATCTTGATTTGGCCAAGGCTTTTGCCACCATCCCCCATTCTGGAATTATAGATAAACTCACTAAACTAGGTATAAATCCCTACATCACAAGATGGGTTGCCAACTGGCTCACTGACAGAACCCACACTGTAAAAGTTGCAGACTCTAAATCCGACTTCAAGCCAGTGACAAGTGGAGTACTACAGGGTTCAGTCCTTGGTCCTCTCCTGTTTGGTATCTACTTCTCTAAAGTACAGGCTAACACAGAAAGCCTCTGGCTAAAGAAGATTGCAGATGACTGCAAACTAGGAGCCATAGTCGAGTCCCCAAATGATGTGGACATCCTACAAAAGGGCCTCACTGAGACAGATGCCTGGTGTCAGAGCCATGGCCTCAAGCTCAATGCCAAAAAGTGCATTGTCATCCCCTTTGGTAAAAACTCTGTACCTGTGAACTACCACATAGGCGGCAGTCTAAACACCGAAAGTGTGATAAGAGACTTTGGGACTCAGGTGGACAGTAGTCTCTCCTTTGATAATCACATCGCCACAGTGGTCAGAAAATCCTTCTATGTGGCACACCTAATCACAAAAGGGTTCTCATCCAGAAAAAAAGAGGACATTGTTCCCCTCTACCCGTCACTCATTAGACCTATTATAGTGTATAACTCCCCTTTTGGAATGTACCTCACAAGACATCTACAACAGCTGAAAAGGCTGCAGAAGTACCTCACAAAGAGGATTACCAGCCTCAAACAGATGCCCTACGCTGGCCACCTCAAAAAACTCCAGATTTACTCCGTAGCATATCGCCTACTCCGAGGTGATCTCTGCCTAACATACAAAGCTATGTCAAATGCAGAGCTACACGTTCTAGGGACCTGAACCTCGTCACCACAATAAACAGAACATGCTGGAGGGATAGATTCCTGTCCCAGAAACTTCCCATACTCTGGAACAAGCTACCCATCTAAGTTCCTCATTAGCAGTATTCAAGAAAAATATTCATGAGTGGATGGGAAATAGGAAATTCACCTCTGGGATCACTTTCTTGGGTGTCGTAAGCCAGGGAACCTTGTTGGCTAAGCTTACTTAGGCCCTTGGGCCAATAGCCTAGTACCTACCTATGAACAACAAATCACGGCATGTCTACAGTGGCCTTATTTTTTAGACTTGGCAAAGGCTTTTAATACACTACCATTAAAACTATATATGACATTCTTTTAACGGACAACCTAAATCCTTATTACATTATTCAGGTTATGTAGTGGTTATCAAACAGGAAGCAAACAGTTACAACCTTACGAAGCAGGTCTGATCTTTACTTTGTATTCGCAAAAGTTCCATTGGGTTTTGTATTAGGTCGACTGCTATTTAATATTGTTTTTGCAACTTTCCTGGTAAACTATGGATGGATGAACAAATATGACAATGACTGTATATTGGGGATTGTTCTTACTGTCAACTGAAGACTACATAAACATAAATCATTACAAGTGAGAAATTTCATCTTGGGATGACTACATCAGAATAAGGTTTAGTACAGACAATTGTAATATAATGTATTTTGTTAAGTATTGTAAAAGGCAACCTATTTTATTTCGTAATACTCATTTATCTGAGGTTGCTGATTACAGAGATTTGGGAATATTAATATAATCAAATTTGTCATTAACAATGTATGCCAAAATCATAGCCAAAGCCTTGAAACAATTAGATTTATTATTAAAATCTCTCTTTACGGAATGATCACTATACAGTAACGCTATATAAAACATTCATAAGACCATTGTTTGAATAGAATAATGGTACTTGCAAATTATCGCAACCAGATTTGGGAACTAGCATAATGCATCATGTTTCTGAGAATACATGTTTATTAAGCTGGAAAGGGGTGTGAAAGCAAGTTAGTAATACTGTGGCACACATGTTATGTGCCAGGGAGAGGAATAACTAAAACATTTTCAACTCTTGCCTGGCGTGTCTCACTTTTGCGGGGAACAGCGTAGTGCCACACTGCATCACAAATCCTGCCTTGTTGATTTACAAGCACAGCAAAAGCAAGTTATCCAGGAATGTACCGTCTGACTGTCCATGGACAGTACTCAGACAAACCAAAGGTGCCTGCTACAAGCAGCGAGCAAGGGGACATTGATTCCTCAGGGACATGCTCCTTTTCTCCTCTGCAGGACTCCGGTGACAGGGGAGTTGAACGTTATCCTACTTCCCACACACACAGTCCGGTAAATCTGCAGTTGTTGACTCGCAGCACCCAGTTCCACAACTACCAACAGGTGCTGGAAATGCTCAGTGATTCACCCACATATCTAGCAAAAGTAAGACTCACACATTACAGTGTGCAGACGTTATGACATTTGAAATGGGACGGTTGTCTGTGGTGAGTCTCATGACTTCTGACATTGGCGACGACTGACAAGCACCAGTCCCATTGATAGGTTGGGAAAGGATGCTCCAGGGGAAGAGGAAATTTGATGTTATTCATCTTCGCAAGTGAAAAACAATCACACCGAATAGTACTTAAGACTTTAACAACCCCCTTACATTACCAGACATCTGTTCTCAGAAACATTACAAATTATAAGAGTCCGCACATCTGGTTGCAATAATACGTAAGTATCGAATAATAATTTTTTTTTGTATTTACAACAGAAGTAATTTAGTTAAACGTGTAATATAAGTTTACTAAGGGAATTAGATTACTGGAAGATCCAACTTAGGAAGAGAGACATTTATTTAAAGTTATACTCAGCACATTACAGCTATCTTAGGAAAGTTTAGTTTGGGGTATAAAGTATTTACTAATGAACTGCTTCAGTCAATGTTTGATATTAATGATAACAATAAAATACACAAATAACAAAAGTATGTTTAAAATTAAATTTGTTAATACCATACTAAGATAAAAGTATTTAACTCAGTTGATTCCTAGATTATGGAACAAACTCCCTTTGGATATGAGAAAATCTGAATCTCTTCAAATTTTTAAAACTAAGATAGACACTTGCTTTATTCCAAAGGCATATTGTACAGAACTGTCTGAATCAGCACTCTTAGATGGCCTTTAAACTATAAATAAGGTAAAAGTTCATCAGCACAGTTTTAATTGCCGATTTAAGCTGAAGACAATTAGTTTATTGAAACATGAAATTAGTTATCAATAAGCCCTATATCAATGACATTAAAAATATTCCAACAGTCACTCCATATTTTCATATCCAAATGATAGCTAGACCATATCTTTAATTTGTAGCTCATGTTAATGTTTTTAATTTCAATACTGAATTATCTGGAATGCATTTCCAATACTGAAAACATAACGTGAAAAATACACTTCTAAATCAATAAAATAAAATAATGTTTCTGGTAAAGCTAGGTTATTTCTCAATTAACTGATAACCATAATTTAGTGGTGTAGAAAATAGGTAAATCCCATCTTACTGTGGTAAAAATATCTTCGATAATTCTCTCCCAGATACAGGGGACTATAAAATAGGACCATACAAAACAGAAATAGCTGCCTTTGTCCTTTTCAGAATGCCAACACTTTTATTATGGGGGCTAATTATATTATGAAAATATCTCAGGATCAGCTGCCAATTGTGCAGTATCTTAGTGTTAGTGAAACTGGTAAGGGGAGGAATTGTGCTATCTTTTTTAAGATGTAAACACTGATTCCATTCTTGACAGGATCATAGGAAGTTACTAGACTATTGGCCCTAAGGCCCTTATAAGCCTAGCCAATAGTTTAACAAGTCAGCACCCAATGCCCCTGTCCAGCAGGGACACAGGTGGAATCCCAGGGGTGTATTTTCTGTTTCACATCCAGTTATCCAGTTTGTGTTTAAAAAGGGGTAATGAGGTACTCTGCTCGGCGTGGAGAGGGAGTCTATTCCACAGATGGGGGAGTCTCTGGGACACAAATCTGTCCCGCCAACAAGTCCTATTGATGTCGCAGACCAGGTTGCAGGTTACTCAAGTGAAGCTTGACTTGTGGATATGCAAAAGTCCCATCAAGGCAGGGTCTGAGATTGCTTTGTATGCCAGACAGAGGTAACCTCTGAGGAGTCTGTATGAAACTGACTAGAGGAACAGGACCCCATCCAAACTCCTCGCAGGTACGGCAAGTGCCAGAGCCCAAAAGAAACACAATAGTTATGAAAAAATAGGGCCAGCACTAAATGGAAGTTGCCAAATACATGTGAATTTATTGATTAAACATTTTTAAGCAACTGGGAGTGTCAAACACCCCCAGTAAAGCACAAAAGTGCTCTAGAAAAAACAGCAAACCGGTTTCGGCTGACAGGACTTTTAGCCTATCTGTGTAAAGAAGATCTTTGGGGCCCTGGAGTCTTCTGGTGAGGAACCTCTGTGGTCTCTCCAGCTGCTGCATGTGCTTTGCAAGGTACATGTTGAAAGGGGTGTTGCACTCAATAATGGGCTTTATAAGGGAAGAATACAGGGATGTTATGATGTCCTTGTCTCTGGATGAGATACCCTTACTTATGAGGTGGGCCATATAGAAAGCTTTCCTTACAACAGAAGCAACATGGTGGTCAAAAGTCAGGTTGCTATCAACTTGGGTGACCAAATCCCTCACAACTGACTGCATGCTTAGGATGTTGTTATTAATGTGATAATTTATGGGGACATCATTCTCCCCAAAGGGGATGATGCATTTTTTGGTATTCAGATTGAGGCCATGTTTCTAGCACAAGTCATTTGTTTGGGTGAGACCCTCTTGGAGGATGTCCAAATCACTAGGGGCCATCTTCCAAGACACGTCCAGCTTGATGACAGCAACCAGCTTGCAGTCATCTGCAAACTTGGTTAGCCACAGCCCATTGGTTTTGGCCTGCACCTCTGAAAAGTATATCCCAAATAACGGAGGCCCCGAGACTGATCCCTTGGGTATGCCGCTCGTTACAGGTCTATTGCTTGAGGTGGCTTTCCCTATTTTGACTAGGTGGGTTCTATCAGTGAGTCAGTTAGCTATCCAGCTGGTAACATATGGACTGATGCCTAGTTGAGAGAGTTTATATATTATGCCCGAGTGGGGAATAGTGTCGAAGGCTTTGGCCACATCAAAGTAGGCGGTGTACATCACTTTCCCCTCATCCATGGCTTTGGTGATATCTCAAAGAAGTTGACCCAATTTAACAGACATGACCTCCCTTGACAAAGCCAAACTGTGTGGGATCAAGTGTTTGGAGGTTGCCAATGTCCTTGTTAATGAGGTCCATGATAATCCATTCCATGGCCTTGCAGAACAGGCTAGTTAGGCTGATGGGTCTATAATTTCCCAGATTGGTGGACATTCCACCTTTGTGCAAAGGGATGACAGTGGCTGTCCTTCACTCAACTGGGATAAAGCCAGTACTCAGGCTTTGCTTGAATAGGGTGCCTAATGGTGCTGCAAGTTCCTGCCTGAGTTCATGCAGGATGTAGCATGGGATGTTATCAGGTCCCATGGAGGCGGTATTTTTTGCCTTTGAGAGACCAGTGATGACCTGTTCCCCAGATATTAGGGGAAGGGGGCAGGTACTGGCACTGGGGATGTCCTGATTTACAGATGGGGGGACAGAGGGGTGAAGTTTTTACTGAATCTGTCAGCCAGCAAACTGGCTATATCTATGGCATTTGTATATGTGGTATCCTTGACCACCAGTTCTGAGCGATCTGGATGCTTCCTCTGAGATTGCAGACATATGTGAAGAAGGCCTTATGACTGTCTCTAGTAGATGTGGCCAATTTGGGCACGAAGTTTGCTTTAGATGATTTCACTAATGCTCCTATTTGCTTGTTCAGGCTAAGGAGAGATTGCTTTCAATTGGGCATCTGCTCCTTCTTGGTCCTGGGCAGCAATTTTTTCCTTTCCAGTTTATTTACTGTAGATATCCACCAGTCAGGTTTCCTGTTCCTTGCAGAGGATGATTTTATCCTATCGGGTATTCTTGATTCCATGGATCTATATAAATGCTAGTGCTTTGGTGTAGTTTTGGATATTGGTGCCAGTTCCTACAGAGGAGGAGGGGACTGTGAAGCTGTTTACACCATCCCTCAGGAGGTTGTAATCAGCTTTGGAGAAGTTTTTTATTGTTTGAACCTAGCTAGAGGGGGGTCGGGGGAGATGGTGACTTTGAAAGTGACCGCTTTATGGTCAGATCTTACAAGGGAGAATGATACTGCATGGGTGCTGCAGTGGTTACTCATGTTGGTTGATACCAAGTCCAAGATACCGTCACCCCTTGTGGGGGCATCGACTAGCTGTTCTAAGGTGTTTGCATTGACAAAGTCAAGGAATCTCTGGGAAACTGTGTTCTGGGATAAGTAGTTCTTCCAGTCTATGTTTGGGTAGTTAAAGCTGCCCAGGATAAGGGTAAAGGGTTGAATCTTGATAGATTCGAAGAGGTCTAGATAGATGGATTGGGCATCTTGAGTCAAATTTGGGGGCCAGTAGCTAACTATGATTTGAATAGGGGTCTTGGCAATTGTTAACTGCACCTGGAGTGTCTCCTGTGCATCATACTGTTTGACCAGCCTGGAGGTGTGTACGTCTTTAATATATATTGAAACGCTACCTCCTTTGGCTTTACTGCCCACAGTTTGGGGTCTGACTGTATGATAGGATGAGTAACCAGGTAAAGCTGGGGTGCTCTCTACAGCAATTGAATGAGGTTTCTGTGACTGCGCAGATGTCAGCATCTTCCAGGGTTAAGAATGCTTGCAATGAGTGCAGTTTCATCTTAATTTGCAATTTGTTGCAATTTTTCTTTCCAGGTTATGTTTTCTGGAAGAAAAATCTCCCATCTGCATTTAAGATCAAGTGTAACCATCCTTTTCCCTTTTATCATGAAGAAGTTCTGTCTTCTGATCCTGGGATGTTTAACTTCCTATAAAAAGTTGCCCATAAGCTTTAGACATTTCATGATAAAGCTTGTGAGCATGGCATCTGGCAGATATCCTAGCAGAATCAATACACTGGCATTTATCCATTTATATATCTATCGATTTACTTATCTCTCACTATGTGGCAGATGTCTTAACAGAATCAGAAGCCTAGGGAGGATAAATGTATCTATTTATCTGTCTACCAATATATCCATCTTTTATTGACTGGGTGAGTCCCACTAGTCTAATGGCCTCTTTTCAAAGGAGAAACAAAGTGACATTAATAATACTTCTTCTTTCGGCTTTTCCCGGTTAGGGGTCGCCACAGCAGATCACCTGTCCGCTCATGATTGGCAGTGGAGTTTTTTTACAGTGTCGAGTTGCCAGCCCAGCGCCCAACCTTCCACAGAAGACACACACACGCACACCCTCATACCCAGGGCCAATTTAGCGTGTCCAATACACCTACAGCATGTCTTTGGGATGTGGGAGGAAACCCACACGACCACAGGGAGGACATGCAGACTCCGCACAAAAGGCACCCCAGCCGAGGATCGAACCGGAGAACCTCTTGCTGTGAGGCAGCAATGCTAACCGGTGCACCACCGCTACTAGAGGAAATTTGGCAAGGGCACTGGGGAACTTCCCGTACACTTTTCGATAGGTGCCATGGGATCTATTACATTCACCAGGGCAACCACCAATTCAATCTGATAAGACCTTGAAAAAGGTCTCATCTGAAGGCTGACACACTCAGTAGTATTGCACCCGTTTTATGCTGCACTGCACTGTCAGCAATCCAAATGTCTTGAATGGTTGAACTTTATGTAGACAAGGAAGGCTTTGTTTCTGTAAATGTAGGTTTTGACCTGACTTTGATGAAGCAACAGTTTATTGCTTTCTACTAGTTTATCTATATTAACAGTCATAGTAATTCCTATACATGCATAATTCTTACTACAAGTACTGAAAAGTTTTTTTGATCCACTAGCTGTTTTAAAGTGAAATTATTAAGAGGAAAGAGGACGGATGTACACCAGTGTTTGGATGCACTAACTCACTTTAATCAAGCATCCAGGACTTAACCTGTATATTTGATAAACACTGGCACAATAAATTTCTCAACACTCTTTACTCGTCATACTGGTAAAGCTCTCTCTTTACTTTGCTGCTTAACTGCTCTCCTAATGACAATTCTTCATCTCCTTCAGTAGATGTACTGTTTCAAACTGAATTTGCATTATATGCCTGCTGATTCTCTGTTACCTTTTGGTCATACTGTATACTGTAAAAGCCATTCTGTATTCTGTACTTCATTGTATTTTCAATTCTATAAATGTTTCAAGAGAGCAATGTTCTACCCTGATTAACAAAATACATACATTAATATACACATGTCTATATACAAACATGTCTGTGTGTGTGTGTGTGTGTGTGTGTGTGTGTGCGTGTGCGTGCATATATACAGTGGATATAAAAAGTGTACACACCCCTGTTAAAATGTCAGGTTTTTGTGACATAAAAAAATGAGACCACAATAAATCATTTCAAAACTTTTCCCACCTTTAATGTGATCTATAACCTGTATAATTCAATTGAAAAACAAACAAATCTGTTAGGGGAAAAATATAAGCTGGTTTCATAAGTGTGCACACCCTTAAACTAATACTTTGTTGAAGCACCTTCTGATGTATTTACAGCATTGGATCTTCTTGGGTAGGAGACTATCAGCATGGCATATCTTGACTTGGCAATATTTGCCCACTTTTCCTTGCAAAAGTGCTCCAAATCTATCAGATTGCTAGTGCATCTCTTGTGCACAGCCCTCTTCAGGTCATCCCACAGATTTTCTATTAGATTTAAGTCTGAGCTCTGGCTGGGCCATTCCAAAAACTTTAATTTTCTTCTGGTGAAGAGTTTGGTGAAGCCATTCTTTTGTTGATTTGTATGTGCGCTTCGCGCCATTGTTGTGTTGAAAGGTGAAATTCATAGGTTCCTAGGTGTGTACTAGGCTAATAGCCCTGGAGCCTTTACAAGCCTAGCCCATAGAAGTGCCCTGGCATCATGCCGTCCGATGTTAGTTCCCAGTGCCTCTATCAAGTAGAGCCACTGGAGTGATACCCGGGGTAAGTTTTCTATTAACCATCCACTCATCAAGACTTCTCTTGAAGAGGGACAGTGAGGTGCTCTGCTTGACATGTATGGGAAGTCTATTCCAGATCAAGGGCAGTCTCTGGGTGAGAAACCTGTCCCCTCCAGCATGTTCTGTTGATTATGGTAATGAGGTTGAGGTCTCTGTAGCCTGTGGTGTGGAGGGATTGGGATTTCTTTAGCTGTAGCATTTCTAACAGAGCTGGGTCAGACATGGCTTTGTAAGTCAAGCAAAGGTTGCCTCTAAGTAGGCGATATGGGACAGAAAATAGTTGGAGTGACTGAACAGAGCACACAGATGTGGTGCCAGTTTGCTTTGTAGTTCATGTAGAACATGACAGCCAGGGATATTATTGGGTCCCATGGAAGCTGTATTCTTGGCCTTGGACAATGCAGCTTTAACCTGTGCTGCAGTAATGCTGGGTGCCTGGCATTCTTCCAGTATTGTGATTGGTCCTTTATGGGGGGAGAGAGGGTTAAGTTGGCACTGAATGTGTCAGCCAGTATGTTGGCAATATCTGTTGGCTCAGTATAGGCGGTACCATTGTGCAGTAACTCAGAGCAAATCTTTGCATTGCCGTGGAGATTCTTGATATAACTATAGAAGGCTTTGTGACTGTTTTTAGTGTCTGCCACAATTCTGCCTTCATAGCTGGCTTTAGAGGATTTGATGAGATATCTCAACTTTTTGTTGAGGCTAATAAGGGACTTTTTCCAGTCTTGGGACTTCACTTTTTTCTGCAACAGTTTCTTCCTTCTGTTGTAGAGTTTATTAATGGCAGGGGACCACCAGATTGGCTTCCTTTTTTGGAGGAGAGCATCTTGGTTCTGTTGGGTATGGCTAGTTCCATACATTTATGTACATGTTCGTACAGTGCACTGGTGTATGATTTGGCAGTCATACAGCTATTTTTCATTGGCATGGGTGACGTGAAGTTAGCCACATCTGTTTTTAGGAGCCCAAAGTCAGCTTTGGAGAAGTTTTTCAAGGTGGTTACCTTTGCAGAAGGTGTGGGTGAGATGTGGATTTCCATGGTAATTAGTTTATGGTCCGATCTGACCAGGGAGGGATTGACTACTGGTGTGGAGCAACAGTCGCCCATGTTAGTAATAACCAAGTCAAGAATGTTGCTTCTTCTATTGGGGGTCAGAATGAGCTGTTCCAGTGCATTGGAAATGATGAATTCCAGGAAGTGTTGGGCCAGTGTATTGGTGCTTGAGTAGTTCTCCCAGTTGATGGAAGGGTAATTGAAGTCTCCTAGTATGAGAGTGTTGGGTTGGACCTTGACAGATCGCCATCTTACCCAATGTTAGTTGTACCCAAAGTATCTCCGATGAGTTATGCTGGGCTACTAGTCTGGAGGTGTGCATATCCTTTATGAATATGGGGACACCACCGGCTTTGGAGCTATGGTTCATGTCTCGGGGCCTAAACATGTGGAATGACTTATAGCCTGGTAGCGCAGGGCTGTGTTCTGCCACTTTAAACCAGGTCTCCGTTACAGCACAAATGTCGATGTTCTCCATTTTGAGGAGTGCTTCGAGCTAGTGCATCTTGAGATTTAGACTTCTAGCACTGAGCAGCATGACCCTCAGATTGCACTTATTTATAGCTGTTTACTCCTCTTCATCTTCAGCTTTCAAACAGACGCCCGAAGGCTTTGGGCCAAAAGTGACTGGTATTTGGAACTGTTCATAATTTCCTCCACCTTGACTAAAGCC
Organism: Protopterus annectens; assembly: GCF_019279795.1. NCBI lineage: Eukaryota > Metazoa > Chordata > Ceratodontiformes > Protopteridae > Protopterus > Protopterus annectens. The sequence goes on along the minus strand of NC_056733.1, from coordinate 1,133,942,646 downwards.
CCAGTTCCAGCTGAAGAAAAGCAACCCCAAAGCATGATACTGCCACCTCCATGCTTCACCATGGAGATGGTGTTCTTTTGGTGATAAGAAGTGTTGTTTTTGCACCAAATGTACCTTTGTGGTCAAAAAGTTCAACTTTGGTCTCATCAGATCATAACACATTTTCCCACATGCTTTTGAGAGACTTGATGTATTGTTTTGCAAATTTTAGCCTGGGCTGGATGTTTTCAGTGTAAGAAAAGGCTTCCGTTTTGCAACCCTACCCCATAGTCCAGACATATGGAGAATATGGGAGATTGTTATCACAACTAGCACTTGCCAGAAATTCCTGCAGATCCTTCAGTGCTGCTGTAGTTCTCTTGGCAGCCTCCCTGACCAGTTTTCATCTTGTCCTTTCATCAATTTTGGAGGGACATCCATATCTTTGCAACGTCAGTGTTATCCCATATTTTCTCCACTTTTTGATGACTGTCTTCACTGTGTTCCATGGTATATCCAATGCTGTGGAAATTTTTTGTACCCTTCTCCTGACTTATACCTTTCAACAATGAGATCCCTCTGATGCTTTCTAAGCTCTCTGTGAACCATGGCTTTTGTTGCAACAGGCAACTGAGTAAATGTCAGGAAAATCCTACTAGGACAGCTGAATTTTATTTGGGGTTAATCAGTCTCTTTAATTGATGGCAGGTGCGTACCCAAGAAGACTGAATGCTGTAATTAAATCAAAAGGTGCTTCAACAAAGTATTAGTTTAAGGGTGTGCACACTTATGCAACCAGCTTATTGTACATTTTTTATTTTTATATTTTTTCCCCTAACAGATTTGTTTTACAATTGAATTGTACAGGTTATAGGTCACATTAAAGGTGGGAAAAAATGATCTATTGTGGTCTCATTTTTTTATATGACAAAAACCTGGCATTTTGACAGGGGTGTGTACACTTTTTATATTCACTGTATGTGTGTGTGTGTGTGTATGTATGTATATCTATACAGCTATATATATATATATATATATATACATATCTATCTTTATATATATATATATATATATATATATATATATATATATATATATATACATATATAAAATTCTGTATTCTGTTTTACATTCATTTTTATACTTTTTACATCTTTTGCTGTGTCTACTGGCCTCCCCAATCTTTACTGGACTAATACTGACTTTTTGCCAGGGCCAGTGAGGACCCTAAGAGCATCCTGGGGGCATGTTGTCTAACATCCAGCTGGGGGGGGGGGGTTACTTTTAAGTCTACATCAAAGTACTCCTCTCCCCCTAGGCATCTGCCTTGACAGTCTACATGGAGTTATGCAATGCACCAACTGCAATGATCTACTCCCAACTTGAGCGAGAGCTTATGGCATGCTGCCTTGCCTCTCAGCTGTAGCACAGCAAAGAGGGCTTTCTGGCCTCTTCCAGAAAGCTCTGTTTTGTGTGCCTATGCACACACCTCCATGTCCCCTAGGATGAGTGCGCTTATTCTCCCTGCCAATCTGTCAGTCGGCTGAGCCACGTATCAAACAGATGTCTACTGGGCTCTAGTCAGAGCTTTATTTCTCTATCTCACCACAGCACCTTACATCAATTTGTATACTTGAACATCATGCTACCTGGCAAGGTGTAAACCCTTGCTCTAGATGATTGTCACTGTTTAACTGACACCCCAACCCCATGTGTAAAAATGGGAAAAGGGTTTGTGGATGGATGGATTACTTTATAGTCATATTTGTCTTTATTATTATTATTATTATTATTATTATTATTATTATTATTATTATTATTATTGAAGAGGTTAAAATTATTATTTAAAATGTGTTACCCTAAAAATATATTACACAAAAACTGTTCTGCAAATCACCTTGGTCTAACCATATCTCTGACTGTGACACTGTCTGAATACCACCCATACCCGTGTTTTATCACAGTGTATACTTGCAGTCTTACTGCTTAGACCATTAAAGGATTTTTTTTACTGACATAAGATAATGCAAACAGAATGCCAGGATAAACATATGATAAAATAATTGTTATACAAAATTATTTACTGAAAACTTGGCACTCTTATAATATGCTAATAAATAGTTGGGATTTTCTTCCTTTATTATTTTGGGGGCATTTTTAAGAGAACCAATAAAACCAAAGTTTTGAGAAAAGATAAATACACAATCACTACTGTGTTCTTCATAATTACTAACAGATTTGCATTTAGAACAATCTCATACTGCTTGCTGCCCTTGACTACCCTTAATTTTCAAGAACACTTTTAATTCTTTCTTAAGCTTGCGTTACACTGTTTTTATGATTATATGACTTAATCTTTTGGCATATAACTTACTAAACCTAAGGGGCCACAACTAATGAGCCCTTAGGGTCCTGCTTAACTATTTGAACAAATAAATAATTAAGAACTTTTACACGCTGGAATTTTTGCTAATTTACATTGAAATGAACTGCAAAAAGGAGCACTAAACATAGCATCATTTGCCCAAGCAATGGCAATTGAAATAATCTCATTTACTTGTGCATGCTGAACTGCAGACTTTTTCTTGAAATATATGGCCTCTTTTTAATTTGATGTGAAATCACACTTTAAATGAATTAACACACAGTTTGTATTTAACTTGTATAAAACATAAACACAATCTGCAGACTACTACAAGCCTAGTCAATAACCATAGTTCAGAATCAAACTCTATCTTATGTGAGGTAAAGACCTTAACCATTATGTCAGCCTCTCCTGCCTACATATTACGCATATGGACAGAAAGAAAACTGTGCAAAAGCATTGTCACAACATGTCTCCTTTTTCAGACAAGTTCTAATCCGTAGTGTAAAAATTATGGTACTGCAACAAACACTACTTACAAGTACAAAGCAAGTACCACTTAAATCTCACCTTCTTCAGTGATTCTGAACATATAAATTATCCAAGCAAAATCATATGAACAAAAAAAATTAAAAAAAAAATGAGATTTAAATGAACACTAACAAAAATGCATTAGATCACAGTACAGTTATGAAAACTAATATAAATACAAATTTATTCAGAAGTAAAATTACAGTAAAATACTTGAAAAATGTATTCAGCTGAGTACTTCATTTAATCCATGGGATTTACAGTATTATATTTCAAAATCAATTGTTTCTAGTTTCAACAGTTCTTGTTCTTTGATCTTCCTTAAGGACCTATCAATCTGATACAAACTATCCAGTGAAGCCCAAGATGTACTCTTACACTACATCGGTTACAAACTTGCCTAAATATTGGGGATGTTAACAAAAAGGGGCTAACCTGAACAATTTGTCAAAAACATCATGGACAAGGTTGTCAGCAAGAGAACTGATGGTGTTTACTGTATTCTTTTGGTTAACAGAGATGGGATGGGACAAAATGCTTCCCTTGAAAAGACTAATAGCTTTGAGAGGGCCTTAGTGTTACCATTTACAAAAAACATTTTTAACATCTGTAACATCGTTTCCAAACACTGGAATATATTTACACTTGAACAAGAGTTAATTAATGTGCTGGGTAACACTCCTACTATTGTACGTAAGAAGGAGATCTCATTTAAAGGTATGTTGGAAAGAGTTCACACACATTTTATGGAAGGTGGTTGTTTTAAATGCGGTAGGTGCCCTCAGTTTAAGTTTCTGTTGGAAGCAAAACAGGTCAGAATTCCCCACTTTGGGGTGATAAAACCAAGGAGAAAATATTTTTGTTATTTTAAGGGGGTAGTTTATGTTGCTATATGCCAGCTCTGTGAAGGGTTCTATGTGGGTAAGACCAAGAGGGCCATTAAGCAAAGAGTGTATCAGCACAATTATGACATTCTTAAAATGAAAACAATGTTTTGTTCAGGCATATTAGACACCATCCTAACCACACTTTTAAGTTTTGTGTGATTGACAATGTAGACCTTGGGTCAAGTGGGGGGGGCCTCTAATGACTATCTTGAGTTTTTAGAAATGAAATGGCAGGTTAGATTGAATGTTTCCATCTATCCTGGACTCAATAACAGAATTACACTTTGTCCCTTACTGAAATTAAAATCTGCTTTTTGCATTTAGCAGTTTTAATGCATGTCAACATAAGGACTTTATTTCATGAATACAGTGCACTAAATTATTATTTTTCAGGTCGAAATGTTATTAGTATGAATACATTTTAGTTTTTATGAAGTGTTTTCATGAGATTTAGGATTACTGTTGTATGTGACTTTTATTAATTAAGGGAGGGGACTTGATTAGTGTTCAATTAATTCTTGTGCAGGAGGTTGTGTGTGTGTGTCTATAAGTTTGTGTTCTGTTAATTTATTCTGAAGAAGTCTTGTATTTGGAGACAAAAGCGTTCAATAAATTTTACTTTTTGTACCTGTGGAGTTTGGCTGCTTACTTCTACATCCTTTATTATTCTTGATTTGTGTTCTTGTGGTTCGAGTGAACTTGCCAAATTCAGCATTTTCATGAAGCACTGAAGTTTCACAAAGGAGCAGTGCCACATGAGGACAAAAAGTGTAACAGTCACTTTAGAAATCAGTTTATCCAGCCACTGTTGACACAAAGATCTACCGTCTAAAAGGAGATAAAAGGATATAGTGACACAAGTAGAATTTGAGAAAGACTACATTAGATTAAAATCAAGATGCTTAAAGTACATCAGGTCAATACACAAAGATCTGGCTTAAGTAGAAACCTTCTTGCCCCACAGCAAAAAGACTTTTTTCACTTGACCTTGCAAATAATTTTTAGCAGTGGACTTCTTTAAGGAATCAAACATTTTTAGCTATGTCCAAAACACTATTAATGGTTTTCCATGTCCTGGGTATCCAGGTATGGTCATACATGGTAACATCAGCAATCGGTAAACTGCAATCAGTAAACTGAACTGGTTGGATTTCCCTAATTGCAGAGCTTTTCTCCCCGGGCCTCCACTGAAAATGGGTTCCCGACCCAGTGGACTTTTCAGGTTAAAAAATGTCAGTAAATAAATACATAAATAAGGTTCTTTTGGCAAGGGTCCTCGTACGATCCAGAAGATCTCAACTCAGGATAAAAAGAATGAGATTTGTTACGGATGGCTTTCGCAAAACACAAAAACAGATGTATCTGGACCAGTGATGGTTGGACAGAATTAGACTTAGAGCCCCCCCAAAAGTCTCCAAGATGCTTCCTTTGGAAGTGGAGGAAATATGAAGAAAACTGCCTTTTCCTGCACAAAGCAACTATGCAATTTCAGGAAAGAGTACTTCTTATCAATGATAATTGGGCAGAGGTGACGCATGATCTAAGGGAAAGTCTATTTGTCCTGCCTTACCTGCATCCCAACACTTCTTCAATAAGTCTTACTTAAGGCCTGAGAAACCAAGTAGAGAGATGCATAAATGACTGAAGATTTTGTGCCACATGTCCTTATACAATCTCACCAGATGTCACCTCAAGGAAGAACAATATTTCTCCAGAAAAGTTTCAATAATCCATATATAGTCAATGTAGATCAATACGAGTGATCAGGATAGGAATTGTAGACTATCCATACGTCTTCAAAGTGACCCTATGCAAGCCAGTACATGGCAGAAAGAACACAGAAGAAAACTTTCCAGACTGAAAGATTCAGTATTAAAGTCTTACGCTTGCTGTTCTATATTCATGGAACAGAACAGAGGGTTGATTTTTTCTTGTGCAGCTTGCAAAGCACCTTTCCTCCAAGAGATGATGTATTCTACAGTCTTTGGAGTCATAATTTCTACAAGTGAGACATGATTCAGCCCACTATCTTTTTAAGGAATTCAGGGTCTGAAAGACAAAGGGCAAAAAGAAAAGCAGTCCTCTTAAAAACCCTAAAGCAAAATCTCTAAAGCCTCCACACACAAAGGTTCAGATTAAGATCCCATGCAAATATCTGGAACCTAGTGATATTATGAGCTTTGCTAATCATACTGAATACAGGCAACATATAGGACAGGGTTAGCAAAGCACAGCTCGGTTAAGGGGAGGATTGTTGTACAACTGCCATGAGGCACACAATTCAATGTGAAATGGGTACTATTGGCAGAGAAATGCAAGAAAACTTGGATTCACTTCCTAGTGCAGACATATGGATCTCTTCCTCTTTTTCTCTTCTGCTTCTCCCATAAATCCTACTTTGTAGCACTGAGTACAACATCCATGACTGATTCATAGTTTGTTATCCCTCAGCTAGCCTCAGGACCTTTAACCCCTAGCTCAGCATATTCTACTTCCACACAGTTTCTCACCATCAGCTTTGTCCCTGGATCCTCAGACTTCCTCTCTTTCAGCTTCTTCCACTGAGCATCCCTGACAACCTCCACCTTTGTGAAGACAAAATCCACAGTTTTATTATGATCCACTCCTTCTCTAATCTGGAGTTTGTAATCTCCCAATCTGTTCCTGGCAAATTAAGATTCATCACTTTGCCCTTGTTGTAACCCTGAATAACCTTTGACTGATTTTTATTAACACTTTTACTTCTACTACCTTTCTTTGACTAAGTTTCTTCTCCCTTATTACCAGAGAAATCAGGAACTGTAAATTAAGTAACCATCTATAAGATTACTTCTTCAGAATTTATTTATCTTACGTGATCTCCTAAATTGTGTTGTCATATTAAATAAACAGTAGCAATGTATACAAATATGTACTTGGCCTATATTATTTTAACCTTTATTAGTGTTTCAACTGTTTTGATTTTTTTCTTTGGAGCTTTTCTCCCCGGGCCTCTACTGAAAATAGACATGTATCCAGTTAAACTAGCCCGGTCAACAAATGTAAAATAAAAAATAAAATAAATAAACTCACATGTATAGCTTTCCATTTTTCCCACAGACGTTCTTCTTCACCTTCTAAGGTACAGGAGTGATTTAGGAGTCCTTGCTAAATACCAACATTGCAACAGCAGGTGAGTAAAGGTCAACAGGAAGGTACAGTTTGAAGATAACTGTTGAACTGTTAGAAGTATTTACATGGGTAGATAATACTGTCTGGGTTATTTCCCAGGGTCAGTGTCCAACAGGTAGCACACTCTTCTTTAGTGTGGAAGGCTGTGGGTTCTATTCACACACCAGGTAGATCCACTGCTGACATTGCAGTGCAGCATAAGGGGACAGCAGTGCTCCTTTAGAGGAGATGTTAACTGAGGTCCCATCTGCCTAACTTGGTGGTAGTTCAGGTGGATGTAAAAAAATTTCACAACCCCTCCTGAAAAGAGTAGGGGTAGGTCGTCAGTGCCCTGGACAAATTTCCCTTAGTAGCAGAAATACCACCTCAAGTCTCCCGTGAACAGAGGCCACTAGCCTAGTAGGACTAATCCAGTCAACAAATGAAAAGTAAAACAAAATAAATAAATAAATATATAATGAAAAATAAAGAAAGAACAGTGCGCTGCACACATGCGCCAGCACCTCTACCCTTTTCTTCAACTTAAGTACCACAACATTTACACTGGATTCTGACTCTGTTCCCCCCATACCTTTCTTAGAGTGGTCTCTTCTTTGATTTCAGATTTGATATTTTCCTCCATCCCTCCTGGTCTCTCATCTTGAAATGACCACTGTCATGTTCTACTCCTCTTGTTCCTGGCATGGCCTATGCATGCCAGTGCATACAGTATGCATCATACATATGTATGTGAGGAGTGCCTATGTCCTGTGGTATATTATTATTGTCCCACTTCACCCTCATTTGCACCTGTCTGCCGTGCTGTCAGCTGTGGGGTTGTCCTACTGGCATCTGTGCCTACAGCCAGCCAATCAGGAACATCAATCCAATGTATGCTGAATGCAGTAAGTGACTCTAGTAAGTCCACGCTGTCCCTGGCATGACCGGGAAGGCTTTCAGCAGTCTATCGTTTTTACAACCATTCCTGATCACCATGTGTAATAATTTTCTCCTTTTCTTCACAGCCTGATTCCAAGAAGATAGCAGACAGTTACTTCACTCCATTCTGTCAGTTTGTTTTTATTTCTCAACAAACATCTTTATTAAATTTTTACACATAACACAGGCAATCTTACATTTATACAAATGAAAAACAAACAACATGACACCACTTTAGTTGCAAACGGTATACGTCACAGACAGTAATGAAACAACTGTAGCTGCAAACACTATATATCACTTACAATCTATCTAGTCATTGTCAGTTAAATATTATATGGCTCATTCAAATCCTGCCTCTTAAACCTCATTCCTGCGCTGCATACATTGTTCCTACAATTCCCATTTTTTTTACTATGTAATTTGCTCTCTCTCCCTTTTCAAAAGATTCCAATTCCAGTTGTTTTATCCCTGTTACTATATTCACTACTTCTAATAAAATTGGTGTAGACTTTGATTTCCATTTTTTAGTAATTGCTTTTTTGGCAGCCACCACAATTAGACTCAGCAAGTCTTTACTATGTCTAGGCAACTCCGATTCTGTATCATAACTCAAAGAATCATCTCCCAAGTCAACCCAATCTGCTCACCCAGCATCTCTGATACAGCAGTCTGCAGGGAATCCCTAAAGTCTGCCAACTCATTACACTCCCAGAATATGTGTTCCCAGCCACCTCTTTCTTGCCCGTCACATCCCCAGCTCTTGCTATACACCTGAGATATAAAAATACCTATGTAAACCCTTCCAGGCAAAGATGCTAAATCTTCTAGACTTTGTTGCATACTTTGGAAACATACATATAAATCCCCCACTGTCTCTGTGAATTCCTTATCCAGTCTCTCTTCCCAATCCTTTCTAAGCTCCTCTGATTGATTCTTATAATTATCATGTAGTATTTTATATGCGTTACTAGTTATTCCTTTTTAAACAGCAGCTTCTGTTCTAGATTCTATTAAAAACTCTACCAGTGCTGGTCTTTCATTCAGGAGCCCCCTATTTCCTTCTCGTTGCCTATACTCTGATATCAATCATTGATAGGGAAGGCAGTCTCTAACCTGCAGTCCAAATAAATTCTTGGCCTCTTCCCATTCTATTACCTTTCCCTTTCTAGATATTTTCTCAAAATACCTTGGTTCCTTTGCCAGTTTTCTTCAATAAATTCCATCTCCTATTATCTGTATCCCTGACCGCAGTCATCCCTAATGGCAAAATCTTTTCTCCACTCTCGTGCTGGTTTTGTTCTTAGAATACTCCCTGCTATTTTAAGAATATAATACTCTGTATGATTTTTGTTGTTCTCAAGAGTCTGCATTCAAAATGCCAATCTCTCCTTAATTCTTGAGCTTTCTCCCTGTATCAGCATAATTCCTTTCCACTTTTAATTATAATTTTCTGCTTCTGCTATGAACAAGAGCCTTAACTGTGATGGTCTAAAATACCCCCTCAAATTGGATAATCCTAGTCCTCCTTTTTCTATTGGAATCAGCTTATTCCACTTGACCCTTGCTGTCTTCCTTTCCTAGATAAAATCCTTCAAACTCTTTTTTAATTGCTATCCATGGCTTCTCCTCTGGTTGATAAAACTATGCCTGACCTGTGTATAAGACTAAAGGGACTAAGAACATTTTAATGGCTTGTATCTTAGTATCCGCATCCATATAACAAAGTTTCCACTTTCTCAATTTTTGTATTATCTTCTGTTTAGTCTCTTCCCACACATCTTTAGCTGCCACAACAGAGTCATTTCTAATCCATACTCCTAAATACTTCATTTTATCATGTACCCATAAATATGGAGATTGTTGGACCAATTAATGTGCGGATACATAATTTATCGCTATTGCCTTTGTTTTAGCTTCATTAATTTTGTATCCCGAGAAGATCTGAAACTGTCTTAAAATGTTCCACTGTAATGTCCCTTTCTGGTTTTGTGTATAAAATAATATCATCTGCAAACAGAGCCAGCTTTTCCTGACTACCATACCAATTATAATCTTGAATTTCTGAATCCCTTATTTTCTTTGCCAATGGTTCTAAATATAAGGCAACCAACAAAGATGAAAGCAGACAACCCGGCCTGGTTCCTCTACTCAAGCAGAAATTATCGAAGAGGATCCCACCCACTTTAATTTGTGCCTCACATCCCCCCTATATTCTTCTAATCAACCTTATAATTGTATCAGGGAAAGTAAATGCTTCCATTGCCCTGCTCATGAAGTCCCAGTCTACTCTGTCAAATGCTTTCTCTGCATCAAGGTCCACCATTAACGGTGGTATTTTCTTACATTCTGCTTCCCTCTGGATCATCCGTGTTCTGTTAATAATGTCAAATATTCGACTCCCCTCCACAAACCACACTGATCCATATCTATCAATTTTGGTATCACTTTTGCTATTTTTTTAGCCATTATAGACATAAGCACTTTATAACCATGGTTTAGTATTGAAATGGGCCTGTATGAAGCTGAATCCGATGGATCTTTACCCTCTTTAGGTATTACTGTTACCACTGCCTCCATTCTGTCAGTTTCTTAAGTAAACCGTAGAGCTCTATGCCTTTCTGGTGACTACAAATCATGAATACATGGAAGACTTTTTACCAAATACACACCTCAGTGCTGTGAAATATCCTACAGAGGGCAGGAGTGTATCAATTCCATCATTTGCAGACAGCTGGGAATTTTTTTTTTATTTTTAGAAGTGGCAGACGAAAAAGCAAACGACAGTGATGAACAATACAAGCCTATTCTTACACAAGGACCAATTAAAGAAGGGAGTATCTGAAAAAAGAAAAGGTAGTATGGGACGGTATTCTTTTTACTGTCTGAATGTACAAGTCCTGATTTTAGAATGAAGGTAGGTCCATTAAAACTACTCTTGTGTTGTGAGACCGAGAGAGTCTTGCATGTGGTATCTACGCCTACATAACGTAAACACATATTAAGCTGTCAGTGAATCGATGACACCTGATGGAAAGAACCAGAAGGATTTAAATTAATTTTTTGATAAAATGTTGACTATATAGTAATAGTTACAAACAATTAACTCACAGGTTTCAATGCAGCCACAGACACACACACCTAGTGTCAAAAGTGAGTGAATATACACTTTGTCAAGTGTAGTAGCAATATCAAATGTTACATATTTGGACATGGCTAGTAATGCAGAAACTTTCAATTACACTAAATAGTTCGGCAGTGAGGTCACAGCGAGAGAGAGAGAGTGTTTGCATGTTAGGGTTAGAGCAAAGGCTAGGGAAGGTGACAGATGTGCTGGCATGCTTATGTACTGGTATGTTTGTAGTGTGTGTGTGTGTGTGTGTGTGTGTGTGTGTGTGTGTGTGTGTGTGTGAGAGAGAGAGAGAGAGAGAGAGAGTGTGTGTGTGTTTGTGTGTGTACCTTATTCAGTGTTATTGTTATGGAAAGCTTGTTTAAAATCCTGAAGTGTAGGCCTGGGTTCAGGGGTAGGCTTAGGGTAAGGTTTAACACACAACTAAGGTAGGGATGGGGTCAGGGGTAGGTTAGGGTAAGGTTTAACACACATGACTAAGGTAGGGCTGGGGTCAGGTGTAAGCTTAAGGTAAGGTTTAACACACGACTAAAGTAGGGCTGAGGTCAGGGATAGGCTTAGGGTAAGGTTAACACACATGAATAAGGTAGTGCAGGGGGTCAAAACAGTGTGCGTCAGAGAGCTAGTGGTATTTTTTTTTTTAATTTGTGACATTGACTGAAGAAATGAGACTATATCATTTTATTTTAACTAGTGTGAGTTAAGAGTGTGTGTGTTTCCAAGATACTTAATAGGTTTATCAGTGTTTACTAGGCTAACGACCACATGGGGCCTTTTTAAGTCTAGCCATGCATCCCAAATCTCTGACAAGTTGTGGTACCCTTGATAAGTGTATGCAGTTGTATAAGTTGCACAACATAGAATGATTTTCTCACTAGACACATGATGGTCAAAGGCTAGATTACTGTCTGTGTGTGTCCCCAAGTCCCTGATTACTGGGTCAACTCTTAGGGGTCTGTTGTTAATATGATAGTTACCATAGATGGATGATTTCTTGCATTTTCTGGCCTTCAGTTTTAGTCCATGGTTCTGGCACCAGTTGTTTGTGTCAGTCCTTCCGGAAGAACACTTGTGTCAATGGGTGATTCAATAACAGCTCCTAATTTGCAGTAATCTGCAAATTTAGTCAGCCAGAGGCCACTGACATTGGCCTTGACTTCAGAGAACTAAATGCCAAAACGGAGCATTTCCACTTGCGACTGGCTTCTTTGTAGAGGTGGACTCCCCTATTCTAGCTTTCTGGGTCTTTTCAGTGAGCCAGCTGTCTATCCACTGGGTTACATAAGGGTTTGTATCTAACCTCTTTATACCCAAGTGGGGGACTGTGTCAAATGCTTTGGCATGGTCAAGGTAGGCAACGTGGCAGTGTGAACAATTTTGCCCTCATCCAGTGTTTTGGTGACCATCTCAAAGAAGTCTAACAGGTTGAGTAGGCATGAGCTGCTCTTGATGAAACCAGTGTCTGGAGGTTTACTATGTCATTATTGATAATTTCCATGATAATTCCTTCCATGGCTTTGCATATGAGACTAGAGAGACTTATGGGTCTGTTGTTTCCAGTGTCTGTAGATAGCCAACCTTTGTGCAGAGGGATAACTGCTGTTGTTCTCCACTCATGAGGCACATAGCCTGTCTGGAGGCTACAGTTAAACAGCAATTCCATAGGGCCAGACAGATAATGTTTCATGCTGTTTAGAAGGTATCCTGGGATACTGTCTGGGCCCATTGGTGCAGTGTTCTTGGTCTTAGAGAGAGCATTAAGGACCTGTTCCCTATTGATAGAAGGGGAAGTTATATTTGATGGTATTTCTTGAGGGAAGGTTGATGGAGAGAGAGGAGCTGAAGCTGAATTTGTTGGCCAGTAGGTTTGCTATATCTTCTGGTTCAGTACAGGTGGCTCCATTTACAATGAGCTCTGCATACAATTTTGTATTGCCCTTGAGGCTGTGTACATAGCTAAAGAATGTCTTGTGGTTGTCTTTGGCCTAGGAGGACAAATTTACCTCAAATTTGGCTTTAGTAGACTATTTGTCCTCCGAGTTGTTTGTTTAGTTTGACGAGAGTGCTTTTATCCTGCTGGGCACTGCACCTCCTAATTTTTGCCATGATTTTCTTTCTTCTGTTATACAGCCTGTTGATGATGTGATTCCACCAGGGTGGCTTGTTTTTTGAGTTAGTTCTGTACTTCTTCCTGGTGGGTACAACTGCCTCTATGCTGCTATCAATATGCTTGTATATGGTTTCTGTGAACAGTTGTGTGTAGGCAGCAGTGATCCCAGGGTTTATGGGGGCTTGAAATGTTGCCAGGTTACACTTAACAGTATGGAGTTACCCTTGGAGTAGTTCTTGAATATTCCAGGGTTAGTTGGGGTTCCAGGTTTTATTTTCACTTCTAAGGAGACCATTTTGTGGTCTGACCTTACCAGAGAAGATATTTTATTAGAGGATGTGCAGCACTTTCTCATATTAGTCAGAACCAGATCCAGTACAGCTGAACACCTTATTGGTGTATTGACAATCTGGTCCAGTGAGTTTGTGTTTACAAAATCCAAGAATGTCTGTGCCCATACATTTGGTGTTGTATATGATTCCCAGTTAGTAGTAGGTAATTAAAATTGCCTAAGAATGTGGTATTGGTTAAGATGGTGTTTCCAATAAGTTTAAATACATAGTATGGGATCCCTTGTTGGGGTGGGGGGACCCATAGCTTGCAAGGAACTGGTACTGGAGTTTTCCTGTTGTGATTTGAATGTGAAGAAGCCCAAGTATCTTGTCCTGTTTGACCAGCCTTGAGGTATATTTATTTTTGATGTAAACTGAGACAGCTCCACCGTTAGTCCCTGGCTGTGTAGTAGCTAGTCTAAATGTGCGGAAGGCATTATAACCTTACACTGTTGGTGTGCTTTTCACGGCTTTAAACCATGCCTCATTAACCATGCAGAAATCAGCATTCTCTAGAGTGAAGAGAGCTGCTAGGGAGGGGAGTTTTTGTTTAGAGTCCTAGCACTGAGCAGTAACACCTTTAGATTTCCTTGGTTTTGATTAATTGTTGGAAGTACTTTCAGTTTGGCATTGCCTAAAAAAGGCACTATGGGGGAGAACAATGTTTTAGCTAATATTCAAAAACCTAGAGGGGAGAGGTGCAGATCATCCCCAGCAAAGCAGAGAGGTCTGTTGACCATCTCTTCCATGCTGACAAATATTTCACCTTCCTTAGAATGACACCAGAAACTAAGCCAGTTATTAAAAGTCAATCTTTTGTTCATATTGTGGCATCATCCTTGGAGAAGGTAAAATGCTGCTCAACGCTAGGCTCACGATGCCTTCTTAGCATAGTCTAGGGAAGTATGTCTCAGGTCATTTACACCCACATGGACTATGACCGAGTCATAGTGGTACTTCTGGTCCAATGACCTGAGTGCGTAATGTGGGGGATCCTGGCCCCTGATAAGCAACTGAGCGTGACATTCTCCTTACTCAGCCTGATAAGAGGGACATCAATATGTCTCACAATGGAGTCCCCAATGAAAAGAATGTTGGATTCTGTGGTGGCTAGCCTTACAGGCGTAGAAGCAGAGGCTCCACTAGATGTGGCTGTATGTGTTGATGGGGGTATTGTTTTTAAAGAGTGCATTCAAGGTCGTTGAGGGCGTTTGTTATATGTACTTCTTCTAGGAGGTCTTTGGGATTAAGTGCCTCAGCATATGTGGGTTTATGTGTCTGCTTTGAATTGTGTTTGATGGGTGCAGCGTGTGTACTTACTGACAACCTTTCTGTTACTAAGAGTACTTTTATGTGAGAGCTTTGCCTCCAGTGACATTGCGTAAATACATCTCTCACATACCTTATCAGTTTGTTTGAGAATTAACTGTTGTCAGTAAACATAAGGCAGTTTCTACATTGTCTCATGATGCCCATATTCCCCAGGCTGGTAACAGAGATAGTGGGAAAGTTCATATCCATGCAACAGACCCTTTTTATTGATTACACAGTTGGAGTGAGAATATAAAGCAATGTCAAGAGTATCCAGTTTGCAACTTTGAGGGCAATACTCGTCACTGCAAACTAGTTGTCCCATGTACAACTAGGTAGTGGTGAAATTTCAATAGTGCTTTTAAAGGAAAAATGTCAATTCAAGGTGTCTGTGGCTATACCGAGCACTGCCAAACACTTGAGAAGAAACTAATAAGTAGAGCCTGATGACTTATGGATAAAGTACTTAGGCAGATATTCTGAAGACAGAAGCAATTCAAGCAGTACTGAATGAAAAGAAAGAACTAGCTTAAAGTGATTGAAGATACTTCACTTATTTTCTATCTATATATCAATGGATAGAAATATAGATATACATGTAGGCTGCACTTAAAAGGTCACATTTTTGACATTCTGAACATTTGACCTGTTTAGGCTGCACTTAAAAGGTCAAATGTTCAGAATGTCAAACATTTGTTATGTGTGACCTAAATTTTGAACATACATAATTTCGAATGCATGGGCTGTTTTGTGGCAAATGTGTGCATGGAGACAAGGCAAGTGGGAGTCTGTGTGTGTGGGGTGTATCTGGATTAGGGCTAGTATATGAGACTTTAAGTGAGCATGTGTGTGAAGTTTAGGGTTGGGGCGGTGTTGAGTTAGATGATAGTTGTGTTGTGTGTAGGTTTTTTATGTGCAGTGTTTGAGATACTGTGTATTGTGGTAGTGTTATGGAAGGGTTTTCTATGGCTGGGTGTAGGGCTCAGGGAGGGTTAATATACACCCCGCCCTCACCCCAATCCACCCACACGTCTCAACCTTTTAGCACAAGAAATATGGACAAAGCTTAAAATAACGGAGAAACAAAGGCCCGAAAATAGGGACATATTTTAAATATTGCCCTTATAAACTTAGAAATTTACTAGAATAACAGGATTTGTGCTAGCATACATTTTCTGAAAGATATAACTGAAGAAATAGTGTTTAAAAACTGAAACAACATAATTCAAAGATATAAACACTATCAGTAGGATACCGAAGGATAAAGCTCACTCCAACCAGCAATAATACCACCAATTTATTGTACTTAAAATAACATAAGTTCCAAAAGCATAACGGATCTAGCGCTTTCATCCACTGCAATGTGGACTTCTTCAGAATCAATTAATTAATCATCAGTTGGCTTTTTTATTTGTTTTTTGGCGCCAATCACATATTCCAAACTTAAAGGGATATACTAAAAAAACTTGCAGAGTAAACTGTATGTCACAAGTCTGATCTATTTACACTTGCTAAAAGTTAGAACATACAGAAATAAGTCATTTAAAATATAATAGTTATCGCAAGTCATACCTATATACATATGCTGAAAGTTGGAAAATACTTAACTGATATCTAATTATTGTGATAAATAACCGCAAATACAAACATAAAAACACTTCATAAAATTCATTTATAAACACTCATACAATACTAAATAACTATAACCTAATAATAAAACTTTTGTAACTCCATATACTACTTATAATAACTTCCTATATAATATAATAATGCCTGAATACATGTAAAATGTTTGCGTAAAATCTTTTTGCTCAGTGACCACTTCATATGTGCAAAAAGTGTATATAGTAATATAAAACCTAATTAAAATGCCAACTTATAACTAATAATATATACATTTATTGAATCCATAACGTATAATACTATAACAAATAAAATAGATTCAATATCAATCCTATATATTAAATAAAAAGTAAACAATTTATGCCATAGTATTCTGTTGGTCTATATAACTGAGGTGTAAAGTTCATCTTGGTTTATGTAAATCTCTGTAGCATGGGCTTAATAGTAATATAGTCATTTAAACCTGGTGTAGTTGAGGCATCAGTTAATATTCGGTATCCTACTAATAGTGTTTATATCTTTGAATTTTCTGAAAGATATGAAGTTAAAAACTCAAATGTATGTCATTAATATCTTCAATCCTCTGTGATTTGCCAGAAAACCACAAAGTTAATGAGGAACAGACTAAAATTATGAAGTAAAGATCTGGACTTTCTGTGACAATCTGGACAGTTGGGTGGTATGACTCTACCTTATTAATACCTCCTAACCCTGGTCCTATCCCCAATCACACACCACACAGTTTGTGTCCCTTTCAATCTGTTAAGTTTCAGTGTTTTAAATGTTTGATGTACTGTGACTGATGTTCTGCAGGTCGAACTTTCAGTACTTCAATCATGTGCAAAAACACCACCAGAAATACCATTTATAGACTTTTACACTTTTCAGTGAAATTCCTATTTAGTCAAATGTAGTTTCAGTCCTTTTTTTTTCTTTCAATCAAAGCTACCTTTGAGATATTGAGATATATATATATATATATATATATATATGTGAGTGAGTGTGTGTGCCTGTATAAATACATATAAATGTATTTTGTTTTTGAGGCACATGTTTAACAGAAAGAGTGTCTGATAATATGCCAACATTGCAATGTTACATCTGGTTATATTATCCTATATAAAATATAGGTAGACACACTGTTGGATGCTAGTCTGAATCTTTTGCACCCTACCTGCCTAAGTAGCAGACTGTGACATCAGAGCTTTACGTGACAAAGCAAAAAGGTAACCACATCTCGTATCTACGTATACTGAGCCTAGTGTTTTTTAATTACTTCCAAGCCTGTCTAACATGGCTAAAAAAAAAATTCCACTTCTCTAACTCTTTGAGGTGCAATCCTATGTTTTTAAATAGATTCTTCCTTCTAAGATATGCTCTTTAATTCATTACAGCCTTGGCTTTCAAAGCAGACACTTCAGAGATCTTTCTTAATGGTACACATTTTTGGCAAGCAGCAGTTTTCCTGTAGTGTTGGCAGAACATTTCCATGTTTATCTCACACATAGCTTGTATCCCGCAAGCTGTATTTTTACTTATATTTTAAACTTACTCTCAGTTACATTTCGAGCCATCTGGAACTTGTAAAGTATTACAAACAGATTTTACTGAAGCTTTTCTTATATACAATTTAGTCTTCAAAAGTACATTTTTTTTTCACTTTAATAATTTACCGAGGCTGGCATGTTAATCAACAAGAAAACTAAATGGGTCTTAAGAAAAACACTTGCTGTTCTTATCAAGAATCAGAGGAGGGCCACTGCATGAAACACGTGGCAACACAGTGTCAGTTAGTAAACCAATTTGCCTGGAGATCAGACTGTTTCCTTCTAGTGCTCACAAAGAAACACTAAAGTACTGCACAGCACATGGTCAACAGATATCCTTTGATTCCAAATTTTTAAAAAAGAGAGATGTTAAACTTTCAAGTGATCTTCCCAGTAAAATGTTAAGTAACTCTTCCATATTTCCTTCTTGCGTCAATATAGTCCAGGTGTTATAACTGGCATACACAAATACCACATTTCATATCAATTTTATGGCACAACACAGGCTTTCTAAAAGTAATATTTAATTAAGTATATAACCCCGTCAGCTGGTGAAAGATATAGGCCAGCCTATATTTCCAGTCACTAGTTCTGCTGGCTTGCAGTTGTAAATTTTCATTTGAGCTGTGTACCATGTAGCAGCTAAGGTGAGACTCTGAAACATACACTGTCAGTATGCTGCAGTCTGGAAAAGTCCACTGTGTTGCTTGTATCTTTTAACAAAGGCAGAGTTCTGTAACACAATACTGATGTACAATAGCAGTGTAAATGCTGTGGAAGGGATCAGTTACTGCATGCCATTTTGTTACTCTTTTTTCATGCCATCACATTTCTGAAATGATCCCTACTTTGTATATCAGGAATTTTCAGTAATATAATTACAGACAATGATTAAAAATGATGAACATATTAAAACCTGAATCTAAAAATCAGATATGATGTGGAAACATGAGTCACCAAGCAAACATATTTATTTTAGTTATTTTTATGTAGGTAAGTTGGTGGGTCTGAGGACTCTTTTCAGTTAGAACCAGTGACAAAAGGCAAATAAGAAGTCAGCTCTACGGAGCAGAGAGATAAAGCCCTGACTGTACCCTAGGTGACTCTGTCTCAATAGTGAGCCTGGGGTTGGAGAAGCTAGCAGGGGAGGTTCACCCATCCGGGATGGAGGGGTGGCAGATTTGATCTCTTGTGTGTTATCACCAGCAAGCAGAGGTTTGAAGGCTGCTAAAAAGGCAGCAAGGCCAGGAATAAGGGCTTGGTGTTATCAAACGACTCAGCAGTACCCACATTAACATATATGCATGGATGGTAAAGGAAATGTTCAGCTTTATGGTAATGTGATAACCCACATCACCTGCCTAGTAGGTGGGTTAGGCTAATAATAAAAAAATACCTTCTCCTTCATCAGCTAATGATTTGTGACCATCCTTAAGCATGGGTGTCACATGTCTGTGGAGATGAAACCAGAACCTACGGCTGCTAGGATGGGGATCGTTACAAAATGAATCAAGGGTGGAATAAAAGCATTTAAAGAGGGCTAGGGAGAAAAAACACTGTTCATGGCTGCCTGGATGATGTCTATCCATCTTCTCCCCCATCAATGCCATAGCTATCTATGGCATTTTTGTTCCTGTCAGTACCATGGCTATCCATGGCATTGTCTCCCCATCTCCTATGCAGCCTAAAGGTGAGTTGCCAAGACACTAACTTCCTCTTTAAAGATGCTGTCCCCTCATGGGGTGACCTGGGGTACTGGTCAGATGGGGAGAATTACTGGAACAAATGAGAAACCCCGGACAGGTGCTTGATTGTCCATAGGCAACAGGGGCAAAATGCATTTAGAAAAAAAAAAATCCAGACAATACATAAAACCACAGTCATAATAGTATCATGTTAAAACACATACAACTTAAAGCACAGCTATGTTGCACATGAAAAAAACAATAAGCAAGAAGTGAAACTTATGACAAAGAATCAATAGTTTTTATTAAAAATAAGAGCAGAGTGCTTTCGTCCCAAAAAGTGAGAAGACTTCTAATCGGTGTAAAGTTTAGGTGTGAACACCCTATAATAAACTTACAAGCTATTAAAAAATAGAAAAAGCACACGTTCTGGTTTAGAAACTAAATTCTGTTTCCTTATCCACACATCCAAAACACATTTTGGTAAATAAACCATGTAGTATAAACCATCATTCCAATGTCATAAAAACAAATTCCTTCTCAGGATGAAATTTGTACCACATTCAAAAATGTAACAGTATATGTTAAAATGGCTTCCCCTACTCTTTAGTTTTGTATATCCAAATTTGTCATCAAAGAAGTATTAGTTCAGTCACAGTTCAGCCAAAAATCAAGAGCCTCATGTGGACTGTGAAGTCAACAGTACATTAACAAATCTGATTCTACCAAAAGTATGTCAAAGTTGGAATCTCTGGTTAAATGCATTATGCCTATGCAGAAACACAGCTAGGATGAGGAAAAGAGGGCTGCTGACCTGTGTGCAGACTATTAAGGGGCACTATCTGCAGATGCCCATCGGTATGTAGAGCAGTATCGGTACTCATTTCCACTGAATGGCTCTACTGCAATGAATTTGGATACTGTGCTTTTGCTGTCAGGATTAAAGCACTTATTTCAGCACTTCATGAGCAGTATAAGGTCTGTTGTATCAGACTATAGTTTATTTTTGCTTTTCTAATTTTATTTATTTAATCCTTTGTTGACACTAGGCTAGTGGCTTCTTTTCAGTGGAGGCCTGAGGTGGTATTTATACTACCAGGGGAAATTTAGCCAGGGCATCAGTGAACTTGGGAACTTGACCTACTCTTTGCGTAAAGGGATTCAGTTCACTGATATGCTTCCTGTGTTCTGGTCTGGGCACACAGGAGACTCGGACAAGCAGGAAGCCAAAAATCAAACGTGGAGGAGGAAGAATGTGTTTTTCAGGTTTTGGATGTGAGTGGAGCTGTTAATCGAACAGCTGAAATGCTGAATATGTCAAATACTTATTTGGAGATTAAGCAAAGTGAAGAGAACAGAGAAGCGAGAAAGATTTCGTTACAAGGCAAAAAGAAGGAATCGTAGTAGACATTATGGATTTGGAGGCGTTATTTCAACAAAATTTGTTTGCAACAGATTCTACAACACTTGAGTGTGTTGTTACAAACCTCCAGTTGGTGGTGGGGGGTGGTGGGGGGGGAGGTTGTTGCAGGATGTTTATTTGAAAGAACTGAGCAGGGTGAATCAGAAAGTGAAAAGGCAGTGTTGTGAGGTGAAATATTGGACAGAATACAAAAAGAAGTTCACCGAATAAGGAAGGAAGAAAAGAAACGGTAAGCGAAGTTGAAAGAAGAGAACAGAAGAAAACAGAAGTAAAAAGAAAGCACTGAGCATGGATAAGTAGCAAAACAGAAAAGGAACTGGACAGGTATGAAATATGGGACAGCACCATTTCATCACTGGGTACTGAACCTGGAGTGGTAACAGCATTTATTTCTATTAACAAAGATACTTTTGTGATATTTTTTTTCTGAGGAGGCACAATATATGGAACAATTCTTAGAACAATATGAAAAGAAAAGATGAAAATCCTTGGAACTTATATGTTTTGCACGCATTTAATAGAGAAGCAAAAGAAAGAATATTCATACAATTTCAAACTGAAGTTGAAAGAGACAATTTAACAGACTATTTAAAAACTGTGTGTAGAGATGTAATGGACTCTACAAAGATTTATGACAATAGAGGTTTATGGACTGGGGCTGGGAATGTGGTGTTATATTGAATATGCAAAATGACAAAATAATACATTTGCCCTATATAATTAATGTGGAGGGGAATAGGGGATTGGTTAAATACTGGGGTCAACCAAAGACATTCTTTGTGGTAAAAATGACCATTTAATTAATAGCTGTGACAAAAGGAAAGATTTAATTTGTGTTAAAACTGGTCATGAAGAAAAAATGTAAGCAAAAATGTGTAAAGGCTGAAAAAGTAGGGCATTCATGAATGGACTGCAATGTTAAAGAGAATCATACACAGGAAACAAACGTAGATCAAGAAAGATTGGTTACTTTAACAGATAACATAGGAGAGACACAAAAAATATAAATGAGGAAGATATAAGAATGGAAATAAAATAATAAGTGAGGGGGAAAAAGAAGGAGAGACAGAAGAAGGATCAAGTAATTAAAGTGATGAAGGGGAAGATAAATGAATAACAGTTAAAGTAAAATAAGTTCTATTGGGAAGAGAGTGAAAGATAGAAAGTGAAAATTTAAAAATACAGGAATAGGAGGAGGCAGAAAAGGATAAAATTAATAGAAACTTTTTTCACAAAGTGAGCATCCCATCCATAAATGTGAGTAGTATAAAGAATGTTCAGCGAAGGTTACGAGTGTTGGAGTGGTGCAGATTGTTAGATATGGATATAATAATATTAATAGATGTAAGAATAACAACAGAGGTAGAAGGAATACAAGTAAATGGGTTATGGGAAGGCAAGGTTATATGGAACATAGGAGAAGAAAAAAGAATACAAGATCGTTGCAAATATAAAGAAATCAGTAACCAAGTCTAAAAAACATAATACATATTAAAGAAGAGCTTCTAGAAAAAGAGAAAAATGCTAAATGAGATGAACCAAGTGAAATTTAATAAAATGTTATTCAAACAAAGATACTTTTTACAAGGAAGAAAAGTAGTAGCAGCACCGTACCTAAGCAAAATGGCTAAAAAAAGGATAAGAATAATGAGAGTTAGG
Source organism: Protopterus annectens (assembly GCF_019279795.1). Classification (NCBI taxonomy): domain Eukaryota; kingdom Metazoa; phylum Chordata; order Ceratodontiformes; family Protopteridae; genus Protopterus; species Protopterus annectens. Next base: position 1,133,919,975 of record NC_056733.1, on the reverse strand, counting down.
AAACAATGAAGGAAATATAGTGAAGACACACAAAGAAATAATGCAGATAATAAAAAGACATTTTGTAAACTTTTTTTTCCATATGCGAAACTATAAAAAAGCATAAATGGAACTTAAGAAAATTAACTGAAGAAGGTAATAAGAGAATGGAAGAAAAGATTACAATGAAAGAATTAAAATGTGTTAAAAACAGTAAATGGAGAAGTAGCTACAGGGTTAGAAGGACTTGAATATCTAATGTATAAGAATATGCAAAAATGGGAAAAATAATATTTTTAGAGGTGTGAATAATGGTTTGAAAGAGGGGTAAATTAAAAAATATGTATGGGTGCAATGAAATGTATATGGGAATAGGGAGAAAGGACAGACACAAAAAACTAGAGATCACTAGTATTAAACAATGCTGATAAGATTTTTATGAAGAGAGTAGAAAAAATAGTAAATAATACATTAATAATAATAATACATTCTTATACATTAGATATGTACTAACTCTGTTAACATATCCCTTTTAACAATGCTACTTCTCTATAAGTAGTTACATTCCTAGCTGCAACTCTCACCATGGAAGTATTACTAACTATGCACTACTTTGCCTAAATGATTCTCCCTACTTCATTTCCTAACTAATGTTATGTTCCTCCACATATATAAGTTCAACAACATATTTGTCTATATTCAAGTGTTTAAAGTTTTGTTCTATTTGATACAATGTATATATTTTTGTTTTCACATTTTTATCCTGTAAATGTGTTAACACTCATTTTTTGTCAATTATGTCTATAATTTCTATTACTTGATGTTATAATTTTGTATGTAAGCTTAGGCTGGAGCTTTTCTCCCCGGGTCAGACCATCCCAGTTAACAAATGTTTAATGATAAGAGAATTGGTAGATGATGTAATAAATATGAAAACAGAATTGAGAATATTAGTAGGGGATATAAGTAAAGCATTTGAGAAGATACAGTATGAAGCATTATAGAAAATTTTGAAAGAATATAATATAAGTAACAAAATTATCAACATTTTGAAAATCAGTATATAACAAAAACTAATGTGAAGTTAGTGGTTAATGGCTGGTTAAGTGGGACAATAGAAATAAAAAGTGGTATTAAAATGAGACTATCCAGCAAGTAGTATTCTATTTGTATTAATTATGAATGCAGCGGTTATCAAGATACATTTAGTATTGGAGGAAGTTAAATACTGCATGCCAGAGGAATTCAGATTCTAGTAAAGTTTTCTTATGAGGACAATCTAGTAGTAGTTGTGTAGTAATTGTGAAAAATAACAAATGGATGAGTATAGCTATTAAGACACTTGACAAAGAATTAGAAGTATTAGGTTTGAGTATTAATCGAACGGGTATAGATATGGTTGGTCGCTATCTAACATGAGCATCCAACATGATTGAGTCCAAGGTCAATCTATTGTTGTCCTTACTACATTTGGTCCTATGTAACAATATTTTTTACTTTCAAGGGAGATGCTTTCTACAGAAGGATGGCGTAGCCATGGGCACTTCTTGTGCCAATAGCTACGCCAATCTTTTCATGGCTGAATGGGAGTATGAGTTCATGTATAGCTTACCTGATTTTGTTGAACATGTTTTATTCTACAGACGCTTTGTAGATGATCTTTTCTTTTTATGGAGAGGTACCCTTGATGAACTATTGAGTTTTATACATCTAATTAATACATCCACCACTTATCTCAGTTTCAGCTATGAAATATCTGCCACCAAGATATCATTCTTAGATGTTTTTGTTGAGAGATTACCCAGTGGATTGATCAACACAGGGGTTTATAGGAAGACTTGCCACATGAATACTCTATTACATCGCCTCAATATGCATCCTCCCTATGTCTTCAATAATATTGTTAAGGGACAGGCTACCAGAGTTTCCAGATACTATCCTAGTGACTCTGGTTTTGACCGGGATATGATGGAACTCCATCATAGGTTGATACGTCGAGGTTATAGTACCAATGACATACTTAGAGGCACTGAGAGCATTCATGATTTAAGAACAGGAGCTGCTGCCCCATATTTTTCTGACTCACCTATTGTTGATAATCGAACAGCCTTAGTTAGCCAGTCGAATAAGTTTACATTACACAATACAGCGTTTTCCATCTTTTTCACCACTGATGTTGGTGACATCAAGGATGTTGTTAGGACCCATTGGAAGGTTTTGATGGCAGATTCTCAGATTAGAGACACCTTGGGTGATACTCCACTTTTTAGGTATAGGAACAAGAAAAATCTCAAAAGATTATTATGTGACAAGGGATCTATAGACCCACTATCTCCTACTCCACTCAGTGGGACACACAGCTGTGGTCATTGCAATTTTTGCCACTATGTTGATCCTACTTCTATTTTTATACATCCTGTAACCAAACATTCATATTTTCTCAAGGCATATGGTGATTGCATGACTAGTAATGTTATTTACCTTGCCAACTGTTCCATGTGCTGTTCCTTTTATGTTGGCAAGACCAACAGGTGTTTCAAAGATCGTTTACATGAACACTTAACAGCATTAGGATGGCACATAAGAACAATGCCTTAGCGAGACATGTACTTGAGTGTGGCCCCCTCCATGTTTTTAGTTTCAGGATTTTAGAGTCAGTTAGTGTCAATAATAGAGGGGGGATATTAGGACACATACAGAAGGCAGAGAGAATTTTTGGATCATGAGACTAAGGTCTGATGCTCCACCAGGTTTGAATGTTAAATTATCAGTTAAACCTTTCCTGAAAATGAGGAGATTAAAAGTGTACACATAGTGTACATTTTTAAATTATATTTTATATATTTATTTAGTGCATAGCATTATACATATATCTTTTGTGTCATGGAATTCTTACTTTGAATGTTATTGCATTTCAAGCAATCATTTTACAATTATTTTTTATAATGGTTTTTAAAAGGTTGTTTATATTAGTACCTTGCTTGGTCTTGATTGCAGATGTTTTGTTTTTCACTGAATGTTTTTTTCCCGCCTATTGGCGTATATAACTAATTAATGTTAGCATTGTAGTGTTGAGTCTGAGGAAGCCTGAATAGGTGAAAGCGCTAACTCGTTGTTGCAATAAACTGTTCTTAAACTTACTCGAGAGTATTTGGAAGTATTTTACTACATTGGCGTAGCAGTGGATTTATATTACGTTTGCATTTAGAAAAGATTTGTTTTCTCTGCTGTGCTCCGCTTCTCCGAGCTTGTTCTTACATCCTTTACAGTATTCTATTTGTATTAATTATGAATGCAGCGGTTATCAAGATAAATTTAGTATTGGAGGAAGTTAAATACTGCATGCCAGAGGAATTCAGATTCCAGTAAAGTTTTCTTATGAGGACAATCTAGTAGTAGTTGTGTAGTAATTGTGAAAAATAACAAATGGATGAGTATAGCTATTAAGACACTTCACAAAGAATTAGAAGTATTAGGTTTGAGTATTAATGAGGAAAAGTGTAAAGGACTGTGATTCTCAGGAAAAATAACAGGTATTCAGTTTAATAAAGAAGAAATGGAAATTTTGGGAATAAGGTTTGGTAACGAGCAACAGAGAGTGACACAATAGAAACACTTGATAGATACATAAGATAACGGATGTTTGTATATTTTGGAGAACATTTACATTTATGTATAAGAAAAAAGCATGTTTAATTCAGTAATATTTGGTAAGATGGCACATCTAGCAAGTATATGATACCATTGGAATGTGAAAAATAATTATTGACTGTGTTATTTACATTTATATAGGGATCTACATTAAACCCTAGTAAAAGAGAAATCCTTTGTGTTATGAAAAATAAAGGAGGTTTGGGTTTAATAAATCAAATTGTATATATAGCTTCATTGATTTTATATAAATTATTAACAGGAATGAAGGAAAAAGGAAAATTATTAATAAAAAAAGAAGAAAAATATAATGCAAATATGGGTAAAGCTTAAATGTTTAAGAAGACGTAAAGGAATTACTTGTATGGCAATGAAAATATATCAAGAGAAAATATTATTATGGAAGACTGATTTAAATAATATGGAAAAGAATAAGAAAGAATGGTACGAAAATATGATGGGGTAATTAAAGTCATACTTTGTTTCCAAACGGAATGAATTTGGAAATTTAATTGTTATATATATTAAAATAAATATATTTATATATGATATTTGATATAATTATATAAATTGTTATAATTGCATTTAATTGAAATATTTTTACTTATCATATAATTGATTAATTGTGTAATTAATGTGAATGAAATGGGTGTATATATACTGGATGTATTAAGAGAATGATATTCCATGTGAAGGTGAAGGCAGAGGTACCAGAATTGCAGTAAAGAAAAGAAAACCTTATTTCAGTTTGGCTGCTTCTTTTGTGTGTGTTCTTTTTCACTCAAAAATATAGTAACAGGCTTTAATGAAACTCATACTAGAGGGAGGTTATCACTCACGTGCAGTCCCAATCTCTGCTACTTGTATACTAACTCTGAAATCACTGTACCTTGGATTGAAATGAATCTCAGAAGTATTAGTATAAAAAGCTAATACCATTTAGTGTTCAGGTTCTCTGGTTCAATTCTCAGCTGGGGTGCCTTCTGTGTAGAATCTGCATATCCTTCTTGTGTTCATGTGGGTTTTCTCTAGGTGTTCCAGTTTTCTTCCACATTCCAAAGACATGCTGTAGGTTAATTGGACACCCTAAACTGACCATAGGTGTGAGGGTGTGTAGAAATGTGTGGTATGGAAGAACAACCATGGCAGGACTAGCCATCTGGTGGTCTGAACCCTGGCACTAGATGATTGCCCACTGTTGAAGTGACACTCCAACCCCATGTGCAAAAATGGGAAAAGGGGTTGCGGTTAGATGGATGGATACAGACACTGTTCACACGAATGGTGAACCGGGTCTATATTACAAAATCAGAGAGACCAGAGATCGAATGACTTAAAGGTTGAAAATGCCGTGCCTCGAAGTCGATCTTACTCCAAGATCGCACTACAGTGAGAAAAGGGCATATTTTCCGATCTTCACTGTACAGCGATCTCACAAAAAAAACACATCGATGAATGTCATTTCCAACATTAAAGCCCTGAATAAAACCAAAGCCGCCCAAGGTGCAAGAACAAGACTGCCATGATAAAAGTTAAGCTGATTTTACTTTCACATACACTTTTAGTTTGATACTATGACCAAACTTCTTCCAACGTTAAAGCCTTTCGATGTTCAGCCTCTTTGATTTCATGATAGTAACCTGGTGAACCTATGTCTTGTTGCCTAGCTAAAGTTAGGTTACAAATACGGCTGCCATCTCCAGTGCCTGCCTCCTTCTTAGATAGTAATGTATTCCAATTCTTGTGTATAAGAAGCAACTTTAGTATTAAACAGCAGCATGAGAGGGAGGGTAGAGGAATGGTGAGGATGCAGGGAGTAGAGTTGGTAAAGGTGGATGAGTTTAAGTACTTGGGATCAACAGTTCAGAGTAATGGTGAATGTGGAAGAGAGGTGAAGAAGAGAGTACAGGCAGTGTGGAATGGGTGGAGAAGAGTGTCAGGAGTGATTTGTGACAGACGGGTACCAGTAAGAGTGAAAGGGAAGGTCTACAAGAGGGTAGTGAGACCAGCTATGTTATATGGGTTGGAGACAGTGGCATTGACAAAAAGGCAGGAGTTGGATATGGCAGAGTTAAAGATGTTAAGATTTGCACTCGGTGTGACTAAGATGGATAGGATTAAGAATCAGTATATTAGAGGGTCAGCTCATGTTGGACAGTTTGGAGACAAAGCAAGGGAGACGAGATTGCGTTGGTTTGGACATGTGCTGAGGAGGGATGATGGGTATATTGGGAAAATGATGCTAAGGATGGAGCTGCCAGGTAAGAGGAAAAGAGGAAGGCCTAAGATAAGGTTTATGGACGTGGTGAGAGAGGACATGCAGGCGGTTGGTGTGACAGAGCAAGATGCAGAGGATAGGAAGAAATGGAAAGAGATGATCCGCTGTGGCGACCCCTAATGGGAAAAGCCGAAAGATAATGATGATGTGTTCATCTTCATCACTGTGTCTGCATTCTAGGCAGTTGTTTTAGAGGTGAGCGCTAAGCCACTAAGTCCACTTTTGGGCAAAAGTTTATTTTAAACGTTTTAGAACTTTTCTTGCATGCATTCTCAACAAACAGAGTTTGCACACAGATCTTACAATTACATCTGCATTCCTGCACAATGTTATATCCAATTACATACATACAATATTTATACTGAGTAGACTGTAAACGTGGGTGTCATCAGTATGTTTGTTTTTAAGTTTTATGGTATACCACTTATTTACATATTTAAAATTCAAATGAAGGTACAAATCAATGAACTCTTTGACCTAACACACTACCTCACTCCAGTGCATGTAGCAGTAAGTGGAACAGACAGGATCTCAAGGCTCATGTGGCAGTAAATGGAACAGACAGGATCTCAAGGCTCATGTGGCAGTAAATGGAATAGACAGGATCTCAAAGCTCATGTGGCAGTACATGTAGCAGTACATGGAACAGACAGCATCTCAAGGCTCACGTGGCAGTACATGTGGCATTAAATGAAAGAAGCAGCATCTCAAAGGTCACATGAGTACTTTGTCAAAATCCTACTTAAATCAGCATCACGGTGTTATCAGGGTACATCACAAACTGGTGGGTATTAAACCCCACACTATGTATAATGAGCAGTCCCCCCCACTACATCTCTGTGGTACATTCATCTCAGAAAACCTTTGCTACTTAATTTCTTAACCTCGCCAACTTATAAACTCACACCCACTGCCTCCCCATCTGCTCTATCCTTTCCCTACTATACATCTAATACCCACCTCTCCTGTTATTTGCCCTACTATTACAGTTCTTAGTATGTTACAATTTCTAATGTCTTCCCCTGCTAAAATATCACTTCATATTTGTATATACTATGTCTGTTCTTTTGGCTAGACCATGTTTACCTCACCTATAACCCCTGCATTATGTGTTGCACATTGCTGATGCCACTTCTTTGTAAACCTCCTTATAAATATGTGCATTTACTTTTTATATCTACATTAGATCTCTGTATTGTATAATTCAATTATACCACTAACGTTACTTTACTGTTGTTGCTATGAATGTAATCCGGGCTAAGTCCACATATGGTCAAATATGATAAGTATTCTGCTCCAGTAAACAAAACTAAATAGATTGTGATGCCTATGCCTTGGCTCAGCAATCAAGGAGCCTCAATCTTCACCACTAACACCAGAGAGTGCGTCTCATATATGAAGAAAGGATAACAAATACACACAGTAAAGTGCAATTTCCCTTAAGAGCACACAGAGATCACAGTCAGTCTGGGGCTGGTCGCACCCCTTGCTCTCCAGGTCCCCAATAAGACTCCCCACTGGCACAGCTACAGGGTCCAGATCTCAGCTTAGTGGGCAAGGTAAAACCTCTAGCACCCTTTCTGTCCAACCAGTGCTTCGAGTCCCTGCCCAAGTAGCTCACACACACACACACACACACACACACACACACACACACACACTTTGAGAAGAGTTTATACAACCACACAGACACTCCTGGGGAAGGCTGGCACAGGTTCTGCAGCTGTGACCCCTTTTCCCAGACTATACGGTAGTACCCTGCCACCACCCACTAATAATTATCAGCTACTCAAAGGCCCTTAAAAAGGTGTCCAATTATTACTGTGCAATATTATTATCTAATTGGTAGTATAACCGAACAGTCAAGGCTTATTAGAGTGACTTGGTACAGTACTCACTATAAATGTGCAATGTACTCTAGAGCTTAACTTATCTCTACACAAAACAGCCACAGTTGAAATGTTTTAAAATATTTAATAATAAATAATAAAAACACAAGACAATACTTCTTACTACACAGTGCTATTCAAGAGTTCAGAGATCACAGAGAAATACTTAAAATAATTCAGTAGTACAGTTCTGACATCACAGAAAAACACTTAGTCCAATACTTCTACTTACTAGCTATTTCTAAAAGAAAACACAAGTCTAAGATAACTTGTATAAGAAAACAGGAAGAGTGCTGATGAGTTGGATGGTCAAGACAAAAATGCTTATTCCTCTCTGGTTCTCTCTTGTTTAAATTGAAATTGCAGTTCTGACTCACATTACATCATTCTTCACACTTTTCTAGGGTTCCCAGGCTACACATTACATCATTCTTCACACTTTCCTGGGTTCCCAGGCTAACAGAAACTGCATTTACATTCTTAACATCTCCTTTTGTTAGCTTGCAGCTGGTCAGGAAACAGAGCAATAAAAATACATTTGCATGTTTAAATCTAACAATTTAACTCTTGGTTAAAACAATAGCAAGAATTTCTTCATCTAGACTCTTCGGCACCACTGTCTACATGAAAGGGTCACTACATGTTTTACTTTGGTCAGTAGTGCACTGTTGTTACATTTTTTTTCCCCAGTTCCACATATAACACTATTTCTTTACATTTAAGACAACACACCTGCATTTACATTCATATTTACAAATAACAGAATTATCTGCAAAATTCTATCTGGCTAGGCTGGCAGCCTTCACATAAGTAATGTACTACAAGTTTTAGTACAAAAGTTACTTGAATGCAATAAGTTAATTACGTTCCAATATTTGCATTATAATTTGCAGAACAAATTTAAAGAAAGGAAGGAAGCTGTTGTGTCATGCTGGCATCCTCAGGAATAAGAAAAAAAGATCCTTAACACTGAAATATTAACAGACTGCTAAGAGGCACAATAATGAGAATAAAAAAAAATTCAGGAGTAAATGAAAGCTATTTCCATGCCATGAACTTCTTTTAATGTTGTTGTTGTGTCTTTTCGGCTTTTCCCCGTTAGGGGTCGCCACAGCGGAACTCCGGTCTGCTCATGATTGGCAGTAGATTTTTACATGCCGAGTTGCCAGCCCTGACGCACAACTTTCAATGAAGGTACGCCCATTTACGCATGTCTCACACAGAAGACGCTCTAGCTGAGAATAGAACAAGACAATGTCTTACTGTGAGGTGACAACGCTACTGCAGCACCACCACTGCAGTTCATGAACTTCTTTTAATGTGCATTTTTTTATTAATGTCACACTACCGATCACCATCTGCTCATCCCTGAGCCTCCCCAACCATGTCAATAACAAGGCAGATAAAAGAATGAGACATCCCAGAACAGTTGATAGGAAAGGATTCTAACCCCCCACCCCACTGTAAATTTAAGATTAAATATGGCAAGCATCCCTCCACTGTGAAGGTTCTATCATCTAAGGTGATTTGCTGCATTCTGCTTATAATCTTCACATCTTAAAATGTGCTAAACAAGCAACTAAATGTATGTTTAACATAACCATTCACCTGTAAAAGTGGTTTTACAACAGTCCATATTTAAGAGTGATAGACACCACACACTAGGTTTAGGCAGAACTACTATGCATCTAGTGACATCATATGAATGATTCATCCTTGTATAAATGCAAGAGGTTTACAGTCACTTGCTTGGATCACTGAAGCTCGTAACACATCAAGTTGTTAGTCATTCATGACATGGCTTATACAGTGGTAACATTGAACGGTGTATATATATATATATATATATATATATATATATATATATATATGTTATTGTTGAGTAGGTGATCAGACCTCACAGTCTCTGGGAGAAAAAGCAAACATGTCACTGAAAACTCCTTTTGAAAAGTACAGCGACTTCACAGTAATGAACCTAACGTAAGTGTGGAGTAAGGGTGTGCAGCTGTTTATCCCCCACATCCGAAAACAATTTTTTCTATTTCATTTGCTCGTTCTACACCAAGCTTAATTACAATGCAAAAAGAAATGCATGACTATACCCTTAGAGAAGATGACCACCCCTCCAAATTACAACATTCCCCTAAGAGTAGACCCAATGGTAATAGACTTGGGAACTCAGGTTGACATTAACCTGAACTTTGATCACCATGTGTCCATGTACTGTGAACATTTTTTTGTGTAGCACCAAGTTATAAGTAAAGCTATGGCCTCTAGATATAACGACATCATAATCCCACTATACTCAGCCCTAGTTAGACCAATAATCGAGTACAAAGCTGGAGTGAACACAGAGATTCCTTACTAGAAGGAAACAGGGTCAGAAAAATGCAAGCAGTCTGTTTAAAAATAGATTACAGTCTTGAGTAAGTCAGTTAAAACACAGCACTCCTCGCTTTAAAGCAACTTTCCTGAAAAGGAAAGTAAAACATCAACAAAATTAAGAAAATGGAAGTTTTTTTCCCGAAAGGGAACTTAACTGCTGAGCAAAGAAAAGCACAAGACAACTGTCGATCCTTGAAAACGTCACAATCTCTAAAAGGCTTCATGCCAAAACTTGCAACATAAAAGCACTCCTAATGTCAATAAAGTTGTCAGTAGTACAAATGTTGCACCAACCACACACAATTCAAAGCAGACACATAGACCCATATATACTGAGGTACTTAAATATAACCTTCCTAAACCTCAAAAACCTTCTAGATGCAATATACATAACAAACACCCTCAGCAACTTCAAATGCATTATTTCAAAACAACACTCACACCCACAAATGCAGCCAGATCTCATGGATCCTCTACTTCTAAGCTCATAAAATAAGTCGCCACAGAATCAAAGATTCTAGTCATTGGAGAGACTGTTGTGAGACACACTGATGTCCCTCTCACTACATTGTGTAAGGAGAAAGTCAGGGTCTGTTGCTTATCAGGGGCCAGGATATGCCAAGTTACACACACACTTAGGTTAATGGACCACAAGTACTAATATATCTCAGTCATACTCCATTGTGGGTGTATATGACCTGAGACATACCTCCCTAGAATATATGAAGAGAGACATCGTGGAGCTCTCGGAATATGTGTTTCAGGTTGGTATGAGCCTAGCATGGAGCAGCATGTTATCTTCTTCAGGATGATGCCACAACATGAACAAAAGATAATAAAGATTGACTTTAATAATCAGCTTAGATTCTGGTGTCATTTTAAGGAGCTGCAATATTTGTCAGTGGTGAAGGAGATGGTCAACAGACCATTCTGCTTTGCCAGGTATGGTCTGCATCTCTCCCCTCTAGGCTTTCTAACATTAGCTAAAACAATGTCTTCCCCATAGTACCTGTTTTTTGGACAATTCCAAACAAAGTATTTCTGACATAGCAAATCAAAACCATGAAAATCTAATTGTGTCACTGCTCAATGCTAGGAGTCTAAAAGAAACTCCACTCCCTAGAAGCTTTCTTCATCCCAGAGAATGCTGACTTCTGTGTGGTCACTGAGACATGGTTTACAGCCTTCCACACATTTAGACCAGTTGCTACACAGCCAGGGACTATAGGCATAGGTGTCTTGATTTAGATCAAAGATAAATATACCTCAGGGCTGGTCAAAAAGGATAATGCACTTAACTCCACATTCAAATCACTACAGGCAAAATCCAATACCACTTCCTTGCAAGCTACAGGTCCTCCTCTATGACCCAGGAAAGCCACGCCATGTATTTAAACTTATTGGAAACACTCACCATTCAACCCAATACCATATTCATAGGTAACTTTAATTACCCCGCTATTAACTGGGAATCACATAAAACATCAAATGTACTGATGCAGAGATTCCCACATTTTGTAAACACAAACTCCTTGGACTAGATTGTCAGTATACCGACCAGGGGTGCAACCATACTGGATCTGGTCTTCACTAATATGGGAGAGTGCTAAACATCCCTTAGTGTAATGTCTTCTCTGGTAAGGTCAGACAACAAAATGGCCCAGCTAGTCGTGGAATATTCACAAACTACTCTAAGGCTAATTTCCTACTATTAAGTGACAACCTAAAACCTAAAACAAAAAACTAGGCCCACTGTATAGATTAAAGAACTTCTTAACTCCCCTAGCCAAGGTAGCCATTGCCCGTTCCCACCTTCTCTCATCTCTTCTGTATGCGTCACCTCTCCTTCTAAATAACAACAAGTCCAATCTAAATAAACTTACCACCTGTTATAATCATATTGCCAGATTTGCCACCGGCCTTCCTTTTAGGACACATCACTGCATTAACCTAACTCAGCTTGGATGGCTTGAACTTCCTAGTCTCGTGTTATATAACCAACTGATCATAGCCCACAAAATCATTTACACCCCTGATAACACTCCCTCACTCAAACCCCTAATTTCCCTGTATAACAATCCAAGACCACTTCGTTCCTCCAACAAGGTGCTCATCCAGACTTATAAAACCAACAACCAAGCCGGAGACTCTCTCATGTCAAATTCCCTAGGTAAGGCCTGGAACTTATTACCCCCTGAGATAACCTCAATTTCTTCCCGGTATCACTTCAAAACCAAGCTCAAACTATACCTGGGCTCCAAATGGTCTTGCTACTGTACTAAGCCTGGCTAATTCTTACACTAATATATTAACTGTTACTCACGTCCTTTCATCTAACTAATAATCTCCTAGGATAGTATCATATAGTTCCTATAACTATATAATTAATGTCTTCTGCTGACTTCTTGTTGTAAAAGATATCCTGTTGCAAATTGTATTTCTTACATTTTCAGCCAACCTAAATGTTTGTACTTTTTTGCCTTCTTTATGTTTTATATGTACTACTCTTGGAGCTTTTCTCCCCGGGCCTCCGCTGAAAATGGACATATATCCAGTCGGATTATCCCGGTTAACAAATGTAAAATAAAATAAATAAAATAAATAAATAAAATAACCTGGCAAAATTTCCAGTCCCCCTATCACTAAGAACACTGCTGTCTAGGCAGAACTGTTAAAAGAAATCCTATACAAGGATATTAATAGCTGCACAGAAGCAGCTGTACACACTAGAAAGAAGTACAGAACTAACTCAAAAAACAAGCCACCCTGGTAATTCACAGCATCAATAGGCTGTATAACAGAAGGAAGAAAAAATGTGGTAAACATTAGGAGGTGCAGCACCCAACTGGATAAAAGTACTCTCATCAAACTAACAAGCAACTCAGAGGACAAATAAAGTCTACTAAAGCCAAATTTGAGGTATATTTGGCATCCCAGGCCAAGGACAACCACAAGGCATTTTTCAGCTATGCACACAACCTCAAAGACAATACATAATTTTGTGCAGAACTCACTGAAATGGAGCCACCTATACTGAGTCAGAATGACAAATTCATTCTCAAGTCTTGGTGAGTACCTTCACGAGGTGGACTCTGTTTTTCGTAAAATCTCACCAAGAAGACACTGATATATAGACTGTATTTTATACAGCATATATCAAATTTAAAAAGATAGCTGGGTGCACAAGACCCAGGGTAATAAAAAATCCCCAATCCTGGTAGACACGCTGGTCCCAGGACTGGAAAGAAATGACAGTATAGAATCCTCAAAATACAGAAAAAATTCCTACAATGTAGCAGGCAGGCCCAGGGAGAGGATGCCCCCCTGTCGTAGAAGGAAGTAGCAGACTACAAAAATCAAAAAAACTGGTAGGTCAAAAAAGAGCCATAAAGACATCAGAGTGGACTATTGAGGATAAGAAAGAAATTATGTATTGTTAGTATTATGCAAAAAGCTCAGAATTTCCAGACATAATATATACAAAAATATTAAGAGAGAAATTAGAGAAAAAAAAAAATACTTCCACAAGAAAAACTGTCAGAAGCTTCAAATAAAAATGTGTGTTTACTAATACAACAAATTTGTGAAAAACGTTATATAGACCAAGAAACTTTGATCTGTTTGGAAAAAGAAGCATCTGAGGAAGTGTGAAAATATAAACAACAAAACCTAGAGATTTTTGAAAAGTATAAAAAAGAAATATGGACATGGTAAAGAAAGAGATTTGATATGGTGCAAAATTTATGCAAAGTCGAAAGGCAAATTAATCAATACAAAAAAAGGCATCCCCAAAGATATCTGAAGAGAAATACAGGCAAAGTCATCAAGATATGGAACATTTCACAATAAGAAAAATAATATCACAAAGAGGGAATGTAGAAAAGAAGATTATTAAAGTAGAAGTTAAAAAAGTAGAAGTTGAAGTTATGGAGTGCCTGCGAAGTGAAGAATTTGGTGTAGAAGGTCTAACACAGGTTACATCACAGCATGATGGAACAAGTCCCCAAAGTAAGAAGAAACGGGAAGATCAGGAGACATCTGATGAAGAAATATGGACTTGGGAAAGAAAAACAAATTTACTATGGTGTAATATCTATGCAATGGAGAAAGCAAAACTAATCAAAACAAAAAGAGCAGCACCAAAGACATTTGAAGAGAAATACAGGCAAAGGAATCCAGACATGGAAAACTACAATACAAAAAATAAGAAGACAAAGAGGAAAAGTAGAAAAGGAGATTAGTAATAGAGACATTAAAGAAATAGAAACTGAGATTATAGAGTAGCTGCGAAGTGAAGGATTCAGTGTAGAAAATCTAACTCACAAAGCACCACACCAGGATAGAGCAATTGGCATCCAAATTAAGGAGAAACCAGTGGAAGAGAAAGCAACTGGGCAGTTCTCATATTAGGATGTTTTGCAGCCTTTCACAAGAAACCAGTATAAACTTTCACTTGAAGCTGGACAGCAAGGGAAAGAACAGGAAACTGTGGTAACTCTGACACAGTCGATGTTGAGGAGGGATAGGCCACTGAGTTCCAATATGATAGAATAATGGATGACACAGGATGAAATTGAAGAGAATATGCCACAGGAAGATGCTATAGAACCTTCTATTGAATGCCCGCAGGAAATGGAAAACAAAAAGTGTGCCCTTAGTTAGAAGAAAATCAGGTAAGAGAAGAGTTGCTTGATTTACTAGAGATAGTAGACATATTAAGATCAATGAAAGAAATAGACTGCAGAATGTCAATAAAACCCCAAAAGTCCGAAGTTTGATAAAACAAATGAACACAGTAATTAGGACTGTCCATAGAGATTCCGTGTGATATAACAGAAGTAAATAGGATATATTACTGTGCAGCTAAATTAATAACAGCTAAAATTCTACCATAAGCACACAGGGTAGTAAGGGAAAGGAAGGGGATAAATCGAATTCCATCATAGAAGTAGTGAATAGCGAAAACTATAAAGCAGTTAAGACAAGAAGTGTCATTGTTAGAAAAGTATAATAGAGGGAACAGATCAACAAAAATACTCAAAAAGATAAATGTGATAAAAGCAATGTGCAGTATTATAAATAGATCAGTATTTATCATGCACTATCGCAAATAATAAACTAAAAATCTCAGCACAGGCAAAAAAACTTAAAAGATACACAGATAAATATAAAGGAAACGTTCAAATAAGTGATTTACTGATGACCCAAAAAAGTTTTATAGAGTTGGGAAACAAGGTAAAAGGAAGTGAAAGACTACCAAAAAAGAAGAAATAGTTACATTTTGGAGAAGTATTTATGAAGATCCTGTGGAACATAACAAAGATGCTAAATGGATGGAAGAAGTAAAAGAAAGAATAAGAAGTTTAAAGGTACAGGATATGAAATGGGATGAAGTAACAGCCAGAGATATTGAAACAAAGTTAAGAAAAGCCTCTAACTGGAAAACCCCAGGCACAGATGCAGTACCTAACTACTGGCTAAAAGTATTAACATCTGTGCATGAAGATTTAGCCATGAGTAAGAACTATTTATATGTGTTCCCCAAACATACACCAGCCTGGCTAACAACAGGTAATACAATACTCCTACTTAAGAGTGACCTGCAAGCTATCCTAAAAGCTACAGACCAATAACTCACCTTCTGACGATGTATAAACTATACACTGGAACTGATGCAGGCAGAGTTTATAGTTATTCAGAAGAAAACTCAATTATGGCAACAGAACAAAAGGGCAATAAAAGAAAGTCATATGGAACAAAGGATCATTTGTTGATAAATAAAGTCAAAGTGGAGAACTGTAAAAAACAGGAAGAATCTAATACTGCATGGATTGGCTACAAAAAAACATTTGACAGTATCCCACATTCATGGATAAAAGAGTGCTTAAAAATGTATAAGATACACCCTGCACTGATAAACTAAATCACAGTGACCATGAAACAGTGGTAAACCACTTTGCAGTTAAGCCATGATAAGGGACAAACTATTATTAAAGGGATAAAAATCCAAAGGGGGATATTCCAGGGTGGCTCTCTGACATATTAAGATCAATAAAAGAAATAGACTACAGAAGGTCAATAAAACCCCAAAAGTCAGAAGTTTGATAAAACAAATGAACACAGTAATTAGGAGTGTCCAAAGAAATCCTTGCCCTTACCGCATTACGTTGTCTGCTTAACCGATTAGGTCATGGCTATTATATGGCTCCCAGAAAGCAACAAAGGTTAAAGACTTCTCATCTTCTCTTTGTTGATGATTTCAAACTGTATAGCTCATCAGATGAGGAACTGAAAAGCACAACTGCAGGTAGTCAAAACTTCTTCAGAAGGCATATGAATGTCATTTGGTCTTGATAAATGTGCAAAAGCAACCTTTAAAGCAGGAAAGCTGCAACACCAAGAAAACATCAGTTTGGGACAAGACTGTGATATAAAACAACTTGAGCCAGAGGGAGTGCATACATATTTGGGAATTGATGAAGGATCAGCAATAAAATATGAACAGATGCAAATAAAACTTAGTAAGAAATATTTTAGAAGACTTGAATTAATCCTGAAAACAGCGTTGACATCTAGGGACAAAATTCAACCTATAAACCAATTTGCTCTCCCTTCCCAGTTCGACAGGAAAACAAAGAAGGATGCCTCATGCTCATCAAATGATTTATAAAAATCAGTGCATACCAAGATTAGATATATTCCCCCTTCCAAAGGAGGTATGGGCCTCCTTGAAATTGATTATATGTACATAGATCTGTAATCATGGGACTGCATACATATCTTCTGACCTCACAAAACCCAAACATAGTGAATGTTTTGAAACATGAGGAAAATAAATCTAAAATAAGTTCCCTTAGTCTAGCAGAAGCATATCGCCATCAAATGGGAACGGAAATCAAACCAGACGTAGCTAAAAATCAGGTAGCAACTTAATGTGCCAAAAAACAAAAGAAAGACTATAACATGAAGGATCAGATGAGAAGGCAAGAAATGTGGAAAATGCATAAATACAGTTGCAAGTACAGAAAACTCCTGGAATAAGCGACTTTTCTTGATACTAAGTATATTTTTTGTTGCTTTCCACATCTGAATACCTAGCGACTGTATTTCACCTGCCTTTCTGTTACATTGAAGCTGTTTTTACTGCATTTAACTTAATATTGCACTTGGAATCCTTGTTTGTTACTATTTGACTGTATTTGTAGCAAATTCTTCTGTGTAAGCTGTAGTAGCTGATTCATAGCATTTATAAGTGTTTGCTGTACCTGTTTCTGCCTGTTTTGTGAAAAAAAAGAAAAAGAAAAAAATATCTCTTGTTTTTCCTGCTTTACTAGTTTAGTCCAGTTTCAGAGTTGCTGATTCCTGGGCTTTGGTTGTAGTTCCTGTGTACTGTTTCCTTGCCTTATTTGGGGAGAGGAAGTTACCTTGCTTACCAGTGGGAGTGGGAAGCATTGAGCTGCCTTTTGTCCAGTTTTGTGAGGTTTCAGCCAGTAACTAGTAGTTTATTGGTCGCTTTGGGCCAGTTTCTAGCTTTTCCAGCCCCTGGTATAAAACGCTAAACGCTGCTAACGCGATTTAGCTGAACTGCCACTGTTGCACACTAGGGCAGCCGTTAAGCAGGTTTAAACTATTCGGGCTACCTAAAGTCCACTCTTCAAATTTTCCCTTAAAACTACCTTCCTCGAACTATACTACTGATCTAATCAGCATATCCTATAACTAAAAAGATCATCTCCACTTGACTCCAAGTAGACTATTCTCTATCTGTTAAACCTAGCACTTGCTCCTACAGTACTTATTAACTTGATACGGCACTCTTGTCATAGATAGTACCCCAAAAAGGTAACCCCCCATTTCTCAGTCACCCACGTCCCCCTGAATCTTTTTTAAAGTTTTTGTCTATCCTTCTAGCATGTCGAGGGATCAGTTGCTAGTGTTCTCTCCTGCTCAGCTGGTGAACCTGGGAATACTGAGGCAATGTTACAATTGCCTCATGTACACAGACAACCCTCTCCTCCTCCCACAAAACACAAATACATGCGAGCGATGCAACTATACGGCCAAACTGGAGGCTGAGCTCTCTCAACACAGGACTGGCAAGACCAGTCAGGAGGAGAAGGTTACCACACACACTACAGACCCAGTCTCACATAGCACCATTACAACCTCAAATCATACACATAAACACACAAAGACATACTCAGAGGCTCTGATCAAAAATCTACCAAAACAGCAGAGGCCACCAAAGCAGACACCCAAACAACCACCACCTCAGAACACAACACCTGCAACACATAGACCTCACAGTCAGTGTGTCAAACAGTCTCAGCCCTTAAGGCCAAACACAATGCCAGACACACTAGTCATTGGTGACTCCATAGTCAGACACACTGACGTCCCGCTCACCAGACTGAGTAAGGAGAAGGTCACAGTAAGCTGCCTGTCGGGCACTAGAATCCGCCACATAACGCAAGCACTCAGGTCTCTCAACAGCAAGTACAAATATGACTCAGTCATTGTCCACGCTGGTGTAAACGACCTGAGACGTACCTCCTTGGACTACATGAAAAGAGACATTGAGGAGCTCTCTGATTATGTAGCCCAGGCAGGTATGACCCTGACCTTGAGCAGTATCCTACCTTCACCAAGAGTGATGCCACAATACAGAGATAAGATGATCAGCTTTAACAATTGGCTTAAACACTGGTGTCATTCAAAGGGGATCCAGTATCTGTCTGCCTGGGATGACATGCTGGACAAGCCACGCTGCTTCAAGGGACGGCTGGCAGCTCTCCCCGCTGGGATTCGGGATATTGGCAAAGGCTCTTGCCACCCTATAGTGCCTTTTTAGGCAAGGCTCAAATTCTAAACCTACCACCCTAGAACACAAAAAGGAAAAAACTAAGGGTAATGCTGCTCAATGCCAGAAGTCTCAATCTCAAAATGCACGCACTCGAGGCCCTTCTCAGTATGGAGAACATCGATGTCTGTGCTGTGACAGAAACCTGGTTCAAGGCTCCTGAGAGCACCCCAGCTATCAGGTTTTACCTCATATCATGCTCCGCCCCAAAATCCGGACAATACCAAGACAGGAAGGGGGTATCCATATTCATCAAGGACACCCACACCTCAAGACTGATGGCAACGCACGATGCATCAGAGACCATCCAGGTGCAATTAACCATAGGCAAGACTGCTCTGCAAATTGTAGCATGTTACAGGCCACCCTCACAAACTCAGGAACCTCACATGGCCTTCCTGAAAACACTAGAGGGATAAATCTATCACCAAACACCATCATACTAGGTGACTTCAATTACCCTAATATAGACTGGGAACACTACTCAAGCCCAAACACCCTAGCCCAAAAGTTCCTGGAATTCATAAACTCAAATGCCATGGAACAACTAGTCACCATCCCCACAAGAGGAGATAACATACTTGATCTCATCATCACGAACATGGGAGCACAATGTTCAACACCCGAAGTATACCCCTCACTGGTGAGATCAGATCACAAACTAATCTCGCTGGAGGTCCTCATCCCACCCCCCCCTGAAAAAAAAAAAACCACAGTAAAAAACTTCTCAAAAGCCGACTTCACACTTCTAAAGACTAGTGTGGTCTCCTTTAAGGCCCCGAAATGCGGAAAACAGTACTCAAGCCGCTGAATCACTTACAAACACCTTCTACCAGCATCTGCAGGACTGCATGGATAAGGCAATCCCAAACAAAACAAAGACTCTTAGTACCAAAGGCAAGCATCCAGTCTGGTGGACCCGAGCCATAAACAAACTCTACAATAAAAGGAGGAAGCTACTACAAGATACAGCAAAATCCTTAAAAGGTAAGACACCCTTGATCACTATAAGTAAAAAACTAAGAGCTCTCATAAAATCATCCAAAGCAAATTTCGAGAGAAGAATAGCTAAAGACTCAAAAGACAATCATAAGGCCTTCTTTAGCTATGTTAGAAACCTAGGAGGAAACTCCCAGATATGCTCAGAACTAGTTCAAAATGATGTGAAGATTACTGATCCTACAGACATTGCCAACATACTGGCTGACAGGTTCAGTGCAAACTTCTCCCCCCCCCTCCCCCCCAAAAGGAGAGATATCTATACCAAACGACTGCAGCCCCCCAAACATCTCCAGCCCAAGTGAGAACTGCTCTCTCCAAAGCAAAAACACAGCATCCATGGGACCTGATGGTGTCCCCGGCTGTGTGCTCCACGAACTCAATGAGGAATTAAACCCACAGCTAGGACAGCTGTTTAATCAAAGTCTTACCTCTGGATACGCACCCAGGAGTGGCGCACTGCAACTGTGGTCCCACTTCACAAAGGCGGTGCCTCCACCGACCCTGGAAATTACCGCCCATTAGCTTGACAAGCCTTATCTGCAAAGCCATGGAGAGGATCATAATGGACCTCATAAATAAAGACATAGGGAATTTGCAGACTTTGGATCCAACCCAGTTTGGCTTTGTCAAAGGCAGATCATGCCTTTTAAACTTGGTTGACTTCTTCAAACAGTCACCAAAGCCATTGACGAGGAAAGGCAGTCCATACAGCCTACCTCGATCTGGCTAAGGCCTTCGATACAATACCTCACTCGGGTATCATTGAAAAACTCATCAGCTTAAATGTTAACCCATACATCACAAGATGGGTTGCAAACTGGCTGAGTGACAGAACCCACAGGGTCAGAGTTGCTGGCGCCATGTCAGACTCAAAACCTGTCACAAGTGGTGTCCCACAGGGCTCAGTCCTGGGCCCACTCTTGTTTGGCATCTACTTTTCCAAGTACAAGCAAACACAGGAGGGTTATGGCTGACAAAGTTTGCAGATGACTGCAAACTGGGCCATAGTAGAAAACACATCTGACACAGATATCCTTCAGAAGGGTCTCACAGATACGGATAACTGGTGCCAGAGCCACGGCCTGAAGTTAAATGCCAAAAATGCATAGTCATACCCTTTGGGAAAAACAAGGTTACCCCTAGCTACCAAATAGGTGGCAATCCACTGAGCACAGAAGAAGTTATCAGGGACCTGGGGACCCAGGTTGATAGTAGTCTGTCATTCGACACCCATGTAGCTAAAGTAGTTAGGAAGACCTTCTACATTGCCCACCTTATCATGAAGGGATTCTCATCTAGATCAAGGGAGGTCATAGTCTCCCTTTACTCATCACTCATCAGACCAATGATTGAGTACAATGCCCCATTCGGGATGTATCTGACCCGGCACTTGCAGCAGCTGGAGAGGCCACAAAGGTTCCTCACCGAAAGGATAAAGGGTCTCAAAAATCTGTCCTATGCTGCCCGACTGAAAGAACTCCAGCTCTATTCAGTCGCCACGCTTGCTCAGAGGTGACCTTTGCCTAACATACAAGGCCATGTCAAACCCAGATTTGATGAATATGCTTCACCTCAAAAAATCTAGATCCATCAGAGCCACAAGGGCGGGAGACTTAAACCTCAACACGGCTATTAATAGGACGTGCTGGAGGGATAGATTCATCACCCAAAGACTCCCTATGCTGTGGAACAAAATCCCGGTACATGTGAGGCAGAGCACCTCGCTGGCCTTGTTCAAGAGAAATCTTGACCAATGGATGGGAGATCGCAGATATACCCCAGGGATTACCTCAGTGTCACTGCTCGACAGAGGCACAGCAAAATAATGGGTATAGTTCCCCACACTAAAGGAGTGGCGTAAGCCACAAAACGATGGGCTAGGCTTGTAAATGCCTTCGGGCAGATAGCCTAGTATGAACATATGAATATATATGAACATATAAGAACCTCACGCTGATCAGGATCGAATGCAGGAATGGTTAAGGAGAGGCAAATTCAAACCAAAAGATGAAAGGTTAATATTGGCAGCCCAAGAGAGTGGGCTGTGTACACAGTGGTTTACAAAGTCCATTGAACATGTGGGAGAAACACACAAATGTAGGTTTTGGAAAGCAGAACTGGAAACAATCACACACCTTGTTGCTGGTTGTGATATACTAATGGCAGAAGGACTGTATACCGAAAAGCATAATAATGTGGCAAGACTGTTGCACTGGGGATTGTGCAAACATTAAAATGCTGACGTAGCTGAAAAACACTGTAAATATGAGCCACAAAGCATCATAGAAAATGATGAATTCTACATCACATGAGATCATCCATTACAAACAAAAGATAGATGCGAGAAAAACAGATATAGTGGTCCATGAAAAGAAGACAAAAGTAGCATTGATCACTGAAGTCTCTACACTCAGTGACTACAGTGTCTTGTGTACACAGAGACACAAAGTCATAAAATTTCAGGATTTGCAGGCAGATACAAGAAGAAAGATAGCCAGACAGTTCCAATGGTAGTAGGAGCAACAGGTCTTACAAAAAAAGAATATACAATCGTGTATGTATATATATATATATATATATATATATATATATATATATATATACACACACGTTACCAATACATGTAACTTTATACAAATTGCAGAAGGAGGCATTACTGGGCATATTGCGGGGGCTGCGAAGAGTACTTCTGGCCAACATCAAAGGCTGAATCAATACTGATTTCATGAACTTTAATCGTAGTTTGACTTAGGAATGGGGTCCATTCCTGTCATGGTATTAATAACCCAAAAGACTTGGAGAAATTAAAAATGCCAAAAGATATAGCAAACCTACTGACCAACAAATTCATCTCCAACTTTACCTCTCTCTCTTCCCATCAACCTTGCCTCAGGAAAATACCATCAAATATAACTCTCCCTGCTATCATTGGGGAACAGATCCTTAATGCTCTCTCTAAGGCCAAGAACACAGCATCAATGGGCCCAGAATATCCCAGGATGCCTTCTAAATAGCATGAAACAAAACCTACCAAGCCCTCTGGAATTGTTATTTAACTATAGCCTCCAAACAGGCTTTGTACCTCGTGGAAGTAGAGCAGCAACAGTCATCCCTCAACACAAAGGTGGGCCATTTACAGGCTCTGGAAACTACAAACACATAAGTCTCACTAGTCTCACATGCAAAACCATGGAAAGAATCATCATGTAAATGATCAATAAAGACAAAGGAAACCTCTAGAGACTGGACACAACCCAATTTGGTTTCAGCAAGAGCAGATCATGCCTACTGAACCTGGTGGGCTTCTTTGAGATGGTCACCAAAGCAATGAATGACAGCAAAATGGATAACACTGCCTACCTTGACCTGGCCAAGGCATTTGATACAATCCCCCATTTAGGCATTATTGAGAAACTTAAGAGGTTAGGTACAAACCCTTATGTAACCCGGTGGAGAGCCAGATGGCTCACATGACAGGACCCAGTAAGTTTGAATTGGGGAGCCTACCTCTACAAAGACACCTGTCACATGCAGAGTCCCTCAAGGATTAGTCCTGGGACCTCTCCTTTATGGCATTTACTTCTCTGAAGTCAAGGCCAACATCATTGGCCTCTGTCTGACTAAATTTGCAGATGATAACAAACTAGGAGCTGTCACTGAATCCCACACTGACACATACAAAAATTGGTGCCAGAGCCATGGACTAAAACTAAATGCCAAGTAATGCATATCAGTATCCTTCAGGAAGTCATCCACCCCTGCTCTCATATTTACTACACACTCCTAAGAGTTGATCCAGTAGTCAGGGGCTTGGGGACACACACAGACAGTAATCTCACCATTAACTATCGTGTCTACAGTAGCGAGGAAATCATTCTTTGTAGTGCAACTTACAAATAAAGCTATAGAACCTAAGTCAAAGGAAGTCATTACTCTACTGTATTCAGCATTCACCAGACCTATCACCGAGTACAATGTCCCCTTTGGTGTACCTAACCAGGCATATCCAATAATGGCAATGTCCACAGAGGTTCCTCACTGAAGGAGTACAGGGTTTAAGTGACATGTCCTATGCAGACCGCCTCAAAGCCCTATCCCTGTATTCTGTCTCCTACAAGCTACTGCTGGAAAATCTACTCCTGGCATACAAGGCATTGTTAGTCCCCACTCTGTTTTGCAGATATGCAGGAGGTCCATCAAATAGCACCATAATTACTCATTCTAAAGACTTAAATCTTGTCTGTGATATATATAGGACCTGCTGGAGAGGCAGGTATGTATCCCAGAAACTACTCCGTCTCTGGAACAGGTTTCCCATCCATGTGAAGCAGAGTTACTCCCTAACTCCAAGTGTAACATGGACAAAATTGGAAGGGGAACAGGAAATTCATCCCTGGTTTGGCACCTATGTCTGTAATGGACACAGGCAGCCTGTACATGGTTCATCTCCCAGGCCCCTGCTTGTAAATGGTTCATCTCCCAAGCCTCTGCTTGCACTTATCAAAGATACCATAATCTGTCAGAGATTTGGGATGCATGGCTAGGCTTAAAAAGGTCCTTGTGGCCGTTAGCCTAGTAAACACCTATGAACGTTTTTAGCAAGCTCAGCTCATGCTTCTTGACAGTTTTGGCACATGGAAGGTGCCCTGAAGTTTTGAAAGCTGGCCAGCTGATATATCCTTTGCAGGTTATAACACATACAGCTAAGGATACTGCAGCAGTGATCAGTATGATGACCACCATGTCCTTTGCAGCCTGCCCCAATGTCCTGTTCCTGTACTTGGTCTACTACAGACTACTCAGGGGTGATCTACACATAACCTAAAAGGTATTCTCCAATCCAGCCCTGATGGATCTGCAATACATTTGAAAAACAATCAGCACTAGAATTACCCAGTCTAAAGATCTGATTGCCCCTTCTCTGTAACAGCCTCCTATTCATGTAAAACACAGCTCTTCCCCAAGATAATTCAAATGCAGTTTGGACAGAGGGAAGGCAAAATCCAAATTCCCTCAGCTTGTCACCTATGCTTTTTATAAACAGAGGCAGCTTGTAGATGCCCTAAGGCACAGACATATACCAAACCATTCTAGTCTGTGGGTATTGAAAAATGGGAAAACTGGAGCATGAAAGGCTAGGCATAAAAAAGGGTCTAGGGGCTTTAACCTAGTAACCTCCTATGATCCATTTATCCTTTGTTCTGAAAGTTTGTGTATACTCCAGCTCACCACATACAAGGTTTAGTTGCCATGTTTTTGAGATGCCACCTCAGATAAGGCAAGCAGAGGTACTGGAACTAGTGTAACCAGCCCTGCAGCATTCTCACCTATTTAACTGCCCCTGTGGATCAGGCATCATATAAAAGAAAGCTGACAGAATTCCCTTCACTGTGTAAGCTAACAGATCAGTAGCAACTGTTCTTGCTCTAGTGCTCTTGAAATAAAGCTGCTTTCATGTCTCCAAAAACTGGGAACTTTCATGAAAGGGAAACATCATAAATGCAACTGATACTGCCAAAATACACCAGTAAATTAAACCACAAAGTTCCACACCGTATCCTAGCAAGCTATAGGTCACCCTCTATGTCCCTGGAATCCCATAGCTCATAACTAGACCTACTAGAGACACTCACCATTAAACCAAATCATGTTCATGAACAACTTCAACTTCTCCTCTACAGATTGGGAACCATACACTGCCTCATACTTACAGACACAATGATTCCTGACTTTATTAACACAAATACCCTTGACCATATAGTGAGCACACCCACCAGAGGTTCAAACATACTGGACCTGATAGTCACCAATATGGGAGAGTGCTGCACCCCCCCCCCCCACAAAGCTGCCTCCTTTGAAATAAAAATCAACTCCGTAACCTCAGCAAACCCTGTAACAGTTAGGAACTATACAAAAGCAAAACCATATCCTATTAAGCAATAGTTTGTTAAAATTCTGGGCCCCAACCCAACCCTAATCTCACAGCAAGCTATGGAGAATTGTTTACAGAGATCCTGTACAACCATGTAAATGGCTATATAGTTGACTGATGTATCTACTAGAAGTAAGCCCCAAATAAACTTTAAAAACAAACCACACTGGTGGAATCCTAACCTTAATAGGGGATATAACAAAAGGAAAAAAGTCATGGCTGAAATCAGGAAGAGCAACTCCCATAATGACAGGAGCTCTCAACTAAACATGAAGCTAAAAAGACTTAAGTCCAAGAAGGCCAATTATGGGATCAGGATAGTCTCACAGGCTAAAGATAACCACCATGCCTTCTACAGCTATGCCCAAATCCTCAAAGGCAGCACACATCAGTGTGCCGAACTGGTGGTCAATGGTGTCACCTACAATGAGATGATCTACATAGCGAACTTGCTGGCTGACAAATTCAGCTCAAACTTTACCCCTCTGTCCCCCCCATGAAACACCTACTAGCATAATTCACCCAACTATTAACAGGGAGAACGTCCTGGCAGCACTCACTAAGGCCAAAAACACATCCTCAGTGGGTACCAACAATTTATTGGAATGCCTCCTAAACAGTTTGAAACATGACCTATCAGGGCCACTTCAGTCACTTTTGAACTATAACTCAGAACAGGCTTTGAACCATGAAAATGAAGAACTGTAACAGTTATCCCACTTCACAACTGTGGGCCATACTCTGACCTCAGAAACTACAGACGTATTAGTGTGACCAATCACCAATCTAATATGCAAAGCCATGGAACAAATTATCATGGAAATGATCAACATGGACAGAGGCAACCTTCAGACACTGGAGCCAACCCAGCCTGGCTTTGTCAAGGGAAGGTCATGCCTATTAAACATAGTGGACTTATTTGAGAAGGTCATCAAGGCAATGGTTGAGGAGAAAATGGTGCATACCACCTCACTGGACGTGGCTAAGGTGTTTGATGCAATTTTCCACTTGGGTATAGTTGACAAACTCACAGAACTGGGCATAAACCCCTACATAACTTGCTGGATTGACAGCTGGCTCACAAACAGGATCCAGGAAATCAGATTTGGTGATACTGCCTCCACTAAGAGACTGGTCATCAGTGGGGTACCTCAGGGCTGTGTGCTGGGATTTCTCCTATTTGGCATCTACTTCTTGGAGTTAAAGGCTAATGTCAAGGGCCTTTGGCTGACCAACTTTGCAGATGACTTCAAATGAGGAGCTATCCTAGATTCCTACCATGTCAAAAACATCTTACAATAAGCTCTAACCCAGACAAATGACTGGTGTCAAAGTTACGGTCTAAAACTCAATGCCAAGAAATGCACCTTTTGGGCCCAAGCTAATCACTCTATCAAAATGACACTCCTAAGAGTTGACCCAGTAGTCCAGGACCTAGGAACATGTGTAGACAGTAATCTGGCCTTTGACCACAATGTGGCCAAAGTAGTAAAAAAGTCCTTCTATGTCTCCTACCTTATAAGTAAGGGCATGGCAGGCGGTTCCGATGAAGTTATAGTGCCATTATCAGACCCATCACCGAGTATAATGCCACTTCCCCATGTACATATGCAACAGCTGGAATGCCCACAAAGGTTCCTTACCAGTGGCATCCAAAGTATAAACACATTGCCCGATATGGAAACCCTTAAAGCCTTATCTCAATACTCTGTGTCCATGTTACTGAGAGGCGATCTATGTCTGGCATAAAAAGACATCCTTGGATTCGGCTCTGATGGACCACATCTGCAAGGCCAACAGCATCAAAAGCACTAGATCCAAGTATTTCAATTTTGCTTGTAACATAAATAACACATGTTTGCAAGACAGATATGTGTCTCAGAGGATCTCCATGCTCTGGCACAGGTTCCCCATCTATGTGAAGCAGAGTCCATCCTTAACATTACTTAAGCATAACCTTGACCAATGGATGGGAAACTGGAAATTCATTCCGGTCTGGCCCACATGTCTCTGCTAGACACAGGCCGACAGTAATGCCCAAACTAACATACCTCCCCCAACATAACCTCTAGAAACTTCCTAACTAACATACTCCTTCCTAAAAAACACCCATGATACACAGGGACACAACTGGGTTACATTACATGGCTAGGCTTATAAAGGCTCTGGTGGTTCTTAGCCTAGTATATACTTATGAACCTAAATGGAGGAAGGTTATAATTTACATGACTGCTCAGACTCCAAATCTGACTTCAGAGCAGTGACAAGTGGAGTACCGCAGGGTTCAGTCCTGGGTCCTCTCCTGTTTGGTATCTACTTTTCTGAAGTACAGGCTAATGCAGAAGGTCTTTGGCTAACGAAGTTCGCAGATGACTGTAAACTAGGAGCCGTAATCGAAACTCCTAACGATGTGGACATCCTACAAAAGGGCCTCACGGAGACAGATGCCTGGTGTCAAAGCCATGGTCTCAAGCTCAATGCCAAAAAGTGCATTGTCATCCCCTTTGGTAAAAACTCTGTACCCATGAGCTACCACACAGGTGGTAGTCTACTTAACACCGAAAGTGTGATAAGAGACCTCGGGACTCAGGTGGACAGTAGTCTCTCCTTTGATAATCATATTGCCACAGTAGTCAGAAAATCCTTCTACGTGGCACAACTCATCACAAAAAGGTTTCTCATCCAGGAAAAAAGAGGTCATTGTTCCCCTCTACTCACCACTCATTAGACCCATTTCAAAGTAAAATGCCCGTTTTGGTATGTACCTCACAAGACATCTACAACAACTGGAAAGGCTGCAGAAATACCTCACAAAGAGGATTACCAGCCTCAAACAGATGCCCTACGTAGACAGTCTCAAAAATCTTCAGCTTTACTCCGTCGCATATCGCCTACTCAGAGGGGATCTCTGCCTAACATACAAAGCTATGTCAAACCTAGAGCTTCTGGACATGCTCCACTTAAAGAAAAAACAATCCCTCTGAGCTACATGCTCTAGGGACCTAAACCATGTCACTACAATAAACAGAACATGCGGGAGGAATACATTCCTGTCCCACAGACTTCCCACACTCTGGAACAAACTACCTATCTATATCAAACAAAGCTCCTCATTAGCACTCTTCAAGAAAAATCTTGATGATTGGATGGAAAATAGGAAATTCACCCCAGGGATCACCTCTGTGGCACTGCTCGACAGGGGCACAGGAAAATAATTTTCTTGGGTGGCGAAAGCCAGGGCACCTTTTTGGCTAGGCTTATATAGGCCCTAGGGCCAATAGCCTAGCACCTACCTATGAACCTATAAGGCCTTATGTAACAAACATCTTTTAAATACAAGTTCCTTCTTCTAATATTTTTGCCATGGCCAGCTGTACACTTCCCTGCACGTGCATGCAGTCCATAACTAAGGAAGGATTCTGCTGTCTCAGATGAACTAAAAGACATCCTCTTATCTAACACAATCAAGGAATATTAAGCTGCTTTTCCAACATCCCAAAAAATAATTTGTAATTATTTTTATACAAACCAATTTTACTTCCTTAACTCCTTCTAAACTACCATTTAAAATTTATAGTAATTCAAGAGAAATAAGACTCCTAGCATTATATCTGTAATGTTGAAATTCTCTCCAAAGAAAATCTCTCTCAGATACCCCCTCAAGCCCAAAAGCAAGGACTTCAAGTAGCCTGCAGATTCAACAGAACAGTAACAAATGTGGTTCTCCCATCAAGTCTGTTTTTTTCTTCCTTGTAAAACACCAAGGATTCAAACATTTTATCACATAAAAATGCACCTAAATTTAAGTATAGAGTTAAATATACCATATCTAGGGTTGATTTATGATTCAGGCCATGACATTCAGTTTCAAACACCTACCCCAAGTACTTTCCTTCTTAGTTTAATTGCAGTAAAATGCAAGGTAAAAGTACAGAACAGCAAAACTATTTCTTCAAATACTGTTTTTCTTGATTTAGTTGAAGAATGAGTAGGAAGAATTACGCAGACCTTTCCTTCCAAAGAAGTAGAAACCCGTGTATATTATTTTGTCCTCTGAGATCTGCTGACCTCAGTGTTCATTACTGTAGTTAGCAAGGCTACAGAGAAAAAAAGGCAACCTACAAAATGAAAAAAATAAAAGCATATGCTGATGTCTGAATGAAACTACATATTTAATCTGAATAAATTACACACGTGTGTGAGAAAGTACAGCTGTGTAAAATCCTTGCCATAACAGCAGATGCCCTACTTACTACTGTTGCAGTATACCGCATTTCTATCCAGCATACCAAAGCCCAGGCCTCTCCATGCACAGTATGTCAGACAAACGTCCTAAGTATGTAGATGTTCGAGTATATTCACTGTTGCAGTCCAGGTTACCCACACGCCATCCCCCATTTCTTTGCTGGAACTTATCTGTACTTCTCTATTCTATATGTGGTGTATTTGCTTGTAGATGAAGGCAAAATATATATTTTGGTGCATGCATGTTTTATTGTCATATTTTTAGCCTACCCTTTTGGGGGCACCTGACATCTGGGGCAAGAAAAACTGAAGAAAATTTCATCGGCTGCATCTTTTATACCCCTGGCGCACTGACGTCAGGGATGAGGCGACAGCAACCGACACCGGACCTAGACTTTGGAATTCAGGCCGACTGAGGGTAGCGTGCCAGCAGGATAACCCAATTGTAATGACTGCAACAGTGAAACACGAAGAACATCAGGAATTCTGTAGGTTCATCTTAAAGCCCAGGTAAACTACACTGGTTGAAAACTTGTCTAATGATTCTATAAACCTGGAAACAGACTCTGTACAAATTGGAGAGTCATTTAAATAAGGGAGAATATTGATGTCCTGTGTCCTGCAGTAAGCAGCCTCTGGAGCTAGGCACTTAGTGAATACTTGACCCACAGTAGATAGCCCAAAGGGTAATGAAAAAAATGATAATAAAAAACAAGATATTTCCTGCAGTTGTGGAGAAACTGGAATGTGATGATAAGCATCGCATCTTTCAGATGTAAAGTCAAAACGAAACGGTGATCCAGAAGAAATGGTGGGACCATTTGCAAGTTCAGCATTTTTAAATTGGGCACTTTCAGAAAGGTATTTATGTAAGACAAATCTAACATCGGATTCCATGATAGCTCTTTCTTGGGTGCCAAAAAGAATACAGAGTAAAATCCTTTTCCTTTTCGTGGTACAGGAACTGGATCTATAACCCTGCTTGCAACATGTGAGGGAGTACCTGAAAGAACAGATGTGTCTGGGCTGATGGATGCGAAGGCGATACCCATAAAAGGAGGAGGATTTTCTGTTAACTGCCAAGACTATCCTCTCTAGATAATGCTCATCACCCATTTATGGCCTGGCTCGTGGATTAAGTGAAAACCTGAGGAAAGGAGGGGGAAGAGGAGAAGGGACAGGAGGATGGGACAGGATGCCTGGGTCTCTACACAGTCATTCTTTAGCAAGAGATCGGTCTTTTCTGAGAAAGGAGCCCCTTTATTTGGTTTGGAAGCATTCTCCTCCTGACATTTCCTCTTGTTATCCTGACTCTTGTTAGGCTAAGAATTTTGTTTGTTTGTTGTGCCCTTTGATATTGGATGCTTTGTTAGGAAAGAACCTTTGACTATGACACATTCTAAATACCCCACATGCATAATTTTACCTGTATCATCCCACTGTTTGAGAATCAGCAGCAGGATCAAACACCAATTCAGAGCTTAAAGGAGCATTCAAACCCTCATTTTTAAATCCTCAGGAAAAAGTCTGGTTATGTAACCAAGCAGACCTTTTCAATACAACAGAAGAGGTTGTACTTCTAGAAATAGCGTCACACCTTCTAAGACACTTCTCAAATCATGTTTCAAAACCAGAGTCACATTGGAAACAATCTGATTCATATAACAATTCTGCTCAGCAGCAAAGATGTGACAAAATAATCTAAACTGTAAGCATATTGGAAAATAAACCTCCACATAAAGGCTGCATAATCTAGAATATTAAAGTCTAAATTATTATACTGAGCCAACTTTTTCTCTGAGATTCTAACTCCCTGTTAATTTTATCAGGGGTGTAGGGCTAGAAGAAGTCACCTCTTTTTAGAGTTGGGAGCTGGAGAAACTGCAGCTAGGTCAGCTGACAAAGGTGCAAAAATAAGGGCAAGATCAGAATACACCTTGTATTTCTTCACAGCCTTTTTAGGACCTGGTTCACTAGCTAAAGGGATTTTATATGCAGTTTTATAGATACCTTCTAAGGCCAATAACAGAGAATGAACAAAAAAAAACAATAGGAATCTAATCCTTAATAAGATCATAAACTCTACCAATTGGAGAGTCAGAGTATTCACTACTATCTGCATCAGAGTCCTCATTAAAACAAGCTGATAGCTTGAGAAGGTAGCGGCATAATCATTCTGAATAAGAATATAGTCTCCAAGATTAGCTGGCAATTAACCATTGTTATAGCTAAGGAATCACATCAGCCCTGTACATGGTAATAACTTGATTATCTGCAACATGGTGAAGTTTCTGTTTCCTTTTACTGTGAACTAAATTTGTGGAAAAAAAAACTGAGGACAGAATATTAGATCTATCAAGGGGTCTCTTACTTTGGACCTCTCTTGTACCTGAAGGGTTTTGTTTGTCCATAACTGAACCAGGCACAGGAACAGCCCCAGAGCATCTGCCTGATCCCTGTATCACAGAGGACTGAGGACTCACATCAGTGGTCTGTGGGCTGGCCTAATGCAATAACAGATTCACAAATCAGGATGAGGCATAATTGTTGATTTTTTTTTTAGGTGCAACTGGATAATACACCAACACTGTTAACGACTGACTGAGTGCAGAGATGAAAGAAAATATTAACTATGTCTCCACACAGGAAATTGTGCTAAATTGCATAAAGTATAGTAAACACAGTTTAAAATGTGCTAAGCCTTGTTCTAGAATCTGCACAGTGCAGTAAAACAGAGCACACAGTTACAATACCAAGTAAAATTCTCTTGTCCAGTTAGTGCCAAAATTCAAAAATATGCCCTTAAATTAAAAAGGAACAACATACAAAAAAAAACACTTCCTGACTCCCTGAGTGATCACTCACCAATAAAAATGCTCAGATACAATCACAATTTCTCCAAACCACACAGGTTTATCACTTGCCGTAAACTCTCCAACTTTAACCCTGAAACATTTAGAACACTTCTCTATAGAGTAAATTGGAACTTCCTCACCCAGCTCCCACTAGATGAAACAGTTAAAGCCTTCAACTCAACTTTCCTCAACATCTTAAATTCATTAGCCCCACCCAGAAAAGTTTGAATAAAAGCAAACATATCAACCTGGTTATCTAACACTACTCTTACTCTTATGAAAAATAGAGATAAGGATTGGAAAATATGGGAACAATCAAAACTCCCCACTGACTTGCTAAGGTATAAAGAACTTAGAAATCTAACACAAAAAACGTATCAACAATGACACAACTTTCTACTATAACCACCTAACAACATTAAAAACTGATCCAAAATTTTTTTGAAATTCTATAAACCAAATAATACATCCTGGCAACCCAAGTTCACCCAACCCATGTCCACTAAGGTCACCTCAAGAGACAGCCAATGCCTTCAATACCTATTTTATTGAATCTATATCCAAACTATTCAACCCCAGCCCCCACCCCTTCAACACCAATACTCCAAACATCCCCCAAATGGCTTCAACTACTAACCCTGAAAACACCCCCAAACTTCTTCAACTACTAAATCTGAGAATATCTTCTCCTTTAAACTTGCTTCCACTACCTATATTAAAACTCTACTCTTTAAGCTAAAACCATGCTCTGTATCTGCTGATAATATCCCTTCATATTTTCTGCAGATAGCAGGCAACTCCCTTGCTCTGCCTGTATCTATCCTAATAAATCATTCCATCTCTGAATCTAAAGTTCCATTAATCTGGAAACAATTCTACACTCTTCCTATTCATAAAGGAGGTAACTCCTAAGACATCTCCAATTTCAGACCTATCGCTATCCTCTTCCCTCTCTCTAAAGTCCTGGAGAAATGTATACACATGCAAGTTATTCAATATCTCATACATGAAAAACTGCTCACTCCTACACAGCATGGTTTCCAACCTAAGCATAGGACCACTACAGCTCTACTATCTTTCCTCATCACCATTACTCTAGATAAAGATGATCATAAACTTATCTCTTTGTCTATTCCTTGATCTCTCTAAGGCTTCTGACATGGTATCCAACTCATCCTCAACACAAAAAAGACAAAATTGCTACTCTTTCTTCCTAAAACTGTCAACCACATCAAATCATCCTTCTCCATAATGTCCCTAAACAATATTCCAATTGAAGTTGAAACCAGCACAAAACTACTTGGCGTTACCATTGATGATCAACTAAACTTGATGTACACATAAATAATTGTATCAGAAAAAAACATCAGAAACTAGGACTCCTGTATAGAAATAAAAACTTCCTAACCACTGATGCTAAGCTTACTCTTTCGCATGCTTACCTACTGCCTTGCTTAACATATTGTTTCCAAATACTTACAAATGTCCCCTCCTCACTACTTACCAAGCTAGAGTTGACTTACAAGACAGCAAGAGTCACAACTCAACAACCCTATAAATCCCGCCACTGTCTATCCCTAAAATACATGAACTGGCTTGAACTACCACACCTGTTTCTCCATTCACAGCTCCAAATCATACATTCCATTCTATATCAACCATCTTTCTGTACAGCTCTATCATCCCTCATCTCCCATTATTTCCCTACAAGACATCTTCAAAGCTCATCCCAAGATCTATTAAAAGTCCACAAACCCAAGTTAAAAACGGGGTGCAATACTTATAGCTACCACCCCTCTATTGCATGGAACAAACTCCCACTTGAAATCAGGACCCTCACAAACCATAAACAATTTACATCAGCCACCAAAGAATATTTTAAAAAGAATTGGATCTGCCACTGTACGCACCCTCCCTGACTACATCCATATTACACGGCAACCATCTATCCCCTTTACTCCTTATTCTCCCCCCCTATATTCACCCTTTCTCCCCTGCTCAGCTTACTCTATTTCCATCCCCACTAGCTACCTCTAAACTCTCTTCCTTATCGCCAAATCTACAAATACCTCTGCAGCTACTATCTCTGTTAATGTAAAACATAGTATAAATACTTTACTGCCTATCCTTTTTTATGTAATTTCCCATGCTCCTGCTGTTATCTCCTTGTCTTTCAAGACCTGTAAACTTTTGTAACTACTGAATGTGTTTTTAATTGACCATGTTACTTTAGATTATATTTAAATTGTTGAACTATTTTGAACCATGTTACTCTATGTTATGTTTAATTGTTATGTTTAATTGTTTAACTATTTGGAGGGTTTTCTCCCTGGGCCTCTGCTGAAAATGGGCTTTAGCTCAGTCGGACATTCCCGGTCAACAAATGTAAAATAAATAAATAAATACTATTTGAGTAATTTGTCAAAAATGAAAAAAAAAAAAATCTTCACAGAAAATGCAAATAAAGTAGCCTGTGGTAAATTTCAC
The DNA here is from genome assembly GCF_019279795.1 of Protopterus annectens. Taxonomy (NCBI): domain Eukaryota; kingdom Metazoa; phylum Chordata; order Ceratodontiformes; family Protopteridae; genus Protopterus; species Protopterus annectens. The sequence continues at coordinate 1,133,884,412 of NC_056733.1, read as the reverse complement.
TAACAATTAAATGGCTATAGCAGTGTAAAATCAGTATTAAATAACATATAATGAAGAAAAAAGTGAAAAAAAAACGTAATACTTTCATGTCAGAACTTCAAAATTAAGCAAATAAACAACAGCCAGAATTAAATCATGGCAATACATGCATGAGGCAGTCCCTAGTGTTCAACTGACACCACAGAACTTCACTTTCCTAGTACAAGTCAAAATCACTTAAGAAAAAGCCTAATTTATTTTTTATTTGTTAACCGGGAAAGTCCGACTTGGAACAAAACCAATTTTCAGCTGAGGCCCAGGGAGAAAGGCTCCAGACTGCTTAGAAGTATTAAGCATACAAACAACACACTAGTAAGTTAGAATTTTTAGAGTAATTAACAGATTAACAGCAGCAGAAAATAGCAAGAATATTAAAATAAAAAATTCACACACGCTCATTATATATACATATATATATATATATATATATATATATATATATATATCAATTTAAAAAAATAGACAGCAAAATAATATAGAAGAAGGCAAGTTACTATAAGGATCTTATCTGAGTGTAAAGGTTGTATTCCACCAATGCAGGCTGCTGAGGAGATTCAGTTGTGTGATTTCTTCAACTGGCACTAAAGACTGATAAACAGACTTCCTGTGATAGTGGTTAGGCTTCCCTTAATGAATGGAGCTTAACCAGTCCACTATCACAGGGATTCAGAGGAGGGGAATTTTGGGAGCTCTGGAAAGCTGCCACTGTGGGTTTGGCAGGCACAGAACCCACTTGTCACTGAGGCAGTGTGAATGATGAACATCAGTAGGAATACCCACTAAAAGAGGTTCCTGTTCAGTATTCATAGGTACTGTAACTACTAGGCTAGCTACTTTTATGGGCCAATTTTATGCCTAGCTAATTTTCCTTTCAAAGGTGAGAATCAAACCCTGTAACTTGTGACTGTAAGGCAAATTCCTTAACCATTATACCAACCCCTAACCCTTCTTGGTTGCGACACCAAGAAGAAAATCTTTTACACTTCACAACATAATATTTTCTAGTAGTGGGTTTTCTGGCCTCCTGAAAAACCTGAAGGGCATCCTCAGAAAGCAGGTACTGAAAAGAAATGAAAAAGAAAAAAGGAAGAGACCCCAAAGGGGAACTTATGTGCCCAAAGCTTGGAGCACTGTCCAAGACCTGCAGATAAAATGCAAAACTCTGTGTTCAGAGTAGCAAAGAGGTTATGAACATTTGCCACTCATATGCTAGTTATGTACCTTACACCTCTGCAGGCTATCCCTATTGTAAGGACTAATGCAACAGAGATTAAGGAAGGACATCTTACTATAACAGTACATGTTGGAATAAAGTCACAGGTACAACACTATTCATTACGGTGTCTATATTAGATGGTTGCATTTTTAAAAATTCGAATGTCATATGGTCAACACTATATTATCAAACTTTTAAAAGTTCAAAAATCTAATTAAAAAAAATAAACCACAGGAAAAAACCTACCTGAACATTTTAAGCAATGGGACACAGCCCCCCTGTACCCCCCCCCACTCCCCGCTCTTTAAATATACCAACTTCAAGATCGCACTACAGTGCAGGAAAGGGAAATCTTCCCATTCCGCACTGTACGGAGATCTCCACTGAAACATCCAAACTTTTAAAAGTTCGATCATATGGTGTCGACCATATGACGTTCGAACTTTTAAAAGTTTGATAACGCACAATAGACCGTTCATTACATACCTGACTGGCCTGACTCCCTGAGTTCTGCTTAAGCAAAGCACAGACCTATGCCCAACTCATAGGAAAACATTTTTTAGTAGGATGCTTCACAGTCTCTACCTTCATAACATGTTATTCTGGCAATCCCCACCCAATAAACTGTTCAAAAAGCTCTCAACAAACTGGTCAACAGGAAGTGTACTGCAGTCTAAAATGCAACTATCATCCTAACTGCCCTTAGATATTAACACAGCTCTATGTACAACAATCCAGCTTATAGAAAATACTCAAGCACTTTAATGGAGGAAAGCCTCCACTGATGAATAGCCTGCATTATATGTATGCTGGTAAAATAAGCACAGAGACAAATTAATAAAAACAATTAAACGTGAAGTATTATCAACAAGGTTTTCTGCAGACTGACTTACCAAGGTCACATGACACAGTAATCCTAGAATCAGCAACTCCCTTAAAGTTGCAGTTACTTAATTACTATTCAGTAATGGATACACCTGTATGCCTTACCTAGCAGATTAAGAAGACCCTGACTTCACTCGTATCAGATGCACAGCTGTGTTGCTCTCACAGGATGGACTGCATAATCCGTCATCTTTGGTGGCTAAGCCACATTGTTTAAGTTGTGCTAAGATGTCACTGCATGTTTTTTTGGAAAAGTGGGTGATTTTTAGTACCTGGGCAGTTTCTTTTTTATTAGCTGTAACATTTGTACAAAGTTTAGAAGTTGTATGGTCATTATGAGATGTGTCACAGATCTACCAAACTTATCTACTGAATTTCACTGGATTAGGGACATCTATGGAAAGCATGCCTTCTCATCTGGACACACAGCCATACTTTGTGCATGTAATTCAAAATGCACATTTAACAAATCTCAAGCTTAATGGTATGTAGGTATGTTACAAATACAGCAATCATGTCTGTGATAAACCTTATAAGAATCATAAAACATCTTATTAAAGTGCTACTATTTTAGTCATTTAATTTCAAAACTTGCTAAAGTGAGTGGGTTCATTATGGACTTTTTTCATCACAACAAGGGAAAACAAGGGGAAGGCAAATGCAATACATCTGAAATGTTCAGATAAGTAAGTACAGGTAATTTCCATGGTATCCCCGAAGTCTCAAACAACCCACTAAACAAGTACAGTGGGTCCAAAAACAAAACAGTGTAAGAAACTTCTTTGTGGAAGATTTTCAATCCATTTATATCTAGTTAATCACTGTATATTAATCAGATCAGATAATGGTCGTAGAATTAGAGAACATCAACTCATCCCAAGTAAAAAAAAAAAAAATATATATATATATATATATATATATATATAATTTGAAATATTATACAGAATTAAGTACTTGAAAGTAATCCAAGCAGGGTAGGCAGTCTGTTTCCAGTCAAAAATCCTGTATTAAGTAGGCTGGCAACTCGACACCATAAAAAACAACTGCCAATCAATAGCGGACCGGAGTTCCGCTGTGGCGACCCCTAACCGGGAAAAGCTGAAAGACAAACAACAACAACAAGTGATCCAAGTATATAAAAATAGCAGAGTAATAGTGTCCTCACAAACTTTCTAACTATATATATACTTTTTACCAAGCAAGGAAGTAGTTTATAGTGCTGTAAAACAAAGTATTATCGGTATACATGTTGAATTCACATCCCTTCCCCCATCAATGTGACATTCGAGCTGGTCCTGCTCTACTTTGTAGCTGTCATAGTAATATAACCCTTATAGGTTCATAGGTTCATAGGTTCATACTAGGCTATCTGCCCGAGGGCATTTTCAAGCCTAGCCCATAGTTTTGTGGCTTACGCCACCCCTTTAGTATGGGGAACTATACCCATTATTTTGCTGTGCCTCTGTTGAGCAGTGACACTGAGGTAATCCCTGGGGTATATCTGCGATCTCCCATCCATTGGTCAAGATTTCTCTTGAACAAGGCCAGCGAGGTGCTCTGCCTCACATATACCGGGATTTTATTCCACAGCATAGGGAGTCTTTGGGTGATGAATCTATCCCTCCAGCACGTCCTATTAATAGCCGTGTCGAGGTTTAAGTCTCCAGCCCTTGTGGCTCTGACGGATCTAGATTTTTTGAGGTGAAGCATATTCATCAAATCTGGGTTTGACATGGCCTTGTATGTTAGGCAAAGGTCACCTCTGAGCAAGCGCCATGCGACTGAATAGAGCTGGAGTTCTTTCAGTCGGGCAGCAGAGGACAGATGTTTGAGACCCTTTATCCTTTTGGTGAGGAACTTTTGTGGCCTCTCCAGCTGCTGCAAGTGCCGGGTCAGATACATTCCGAATGGGGCATTGTACTCAATCATTGGTCTGATGAGTGATGAGTATAGGGAGACTATGACCTCCCTTGATCTAGATGAGAATCCCTTCATGATAAGGTGGGCAATGTAGAAGGTCTTCCTAACTACTTTAGCTACATGGGTGTCGAATGACAGACTACTATCAACCTGGGTCCCCAGGTCCCTGATAACTTCTTCTGTGCTCAGTGGATTGCCACCTATTTGGTAGCTAGGGGTAACCTTGTTTTTCCCGAAGGAATGACTATGCATTTTTGGCATTTAACTTTAGGCCATGGCTCTGGCACCAGTTATCCGTTTCTGTGAGACCCTTCTGAAGGATATCTGTGTCAGATGTGTTTTCTACTATGGCCCAGTTTGCAGTCATCTGCAAACTTTGTCAGCCATAACCCTCCTGTGTTTGCTTGTACTTGGAAAAGTAGATGCCAAACAAGAGTGGGCCCAGGACTGAGCCCTGTGGTACACCACTTGTGACAGGCTTTGAGTCTGACATGGCACCAGCAACTCTGACCCTGTGGGTTCTGTCACTCAGCCAGTTTGCAACCCATCTTGTGATGTATGGGTTAACATTTAAGCTGATGAGTTTTTCAATGATACCCGAGTGGGGTATTGTATCGAAGGCCTTCGCCAGATCGAGGTAGGCTGTATGGACTGCCTTTCTCTCATCAATGGCTTTGGTGACTGTTTCAAAAAGTCAACCAAGTTTAGAAGGCATGCTCTGCCTTTGACAAAGCCAAACTGGGATGGATCCAAAGTCTGCAAATTCCCTATGTCTTTATTTATGAGGTCCATTATGATCCTCTCCATGGCTTTGCAGATAAGGCTTGTCAAGCTAATGGGCGGTAATTTCCAGGGTCGGTGGAGGCACCGCCTTTGTGAAGTGGGACCACAGTTGCAGTGCGCCACTCCTGGAGTGCGTATCCAGAGGTAAGACTATGATTAAACAGCTGTCCTAGCTGTGGGTTTAATTCCTCGTTGAGTTCGTGGAGCACACAGCCGGGGACACCATCAGGTCCCATGGATGCTGTGTTTTTGCTTTGGAGAGAGCAGTTCTCACTTGGGCGTTGGAGATGTTTGGGGGCTGCAATCGCTTGGTATAGATATCTCTCCTTTTGGGGGGGGCGAGTTTGCACTGAACCTGTCAGCCAGTATGTTGGCAATGTCTGTAGGATCAGTAATCTTCACATCATTTTGAACTAGTTCTGAGCATATCTGGGAGTTTCCTCCCAGGTTTCTAACATAGCTAAAGAAGGCCTTATGATTGTCTTTTGAGTCTTTAGCTATTTTTCTCTCAAAATTTGCTTTGGATGATTTTATGAGAGCTCTTAGTTTTTTACTTATAGTGATCAAGGGCGTCTTACCTTTTAAGGATTTTGCTCTATCTTGTAGTAGCTTCCTCCTTTTGTTGTAGAGTTTGTTTATGGCTGGGGTCCACCAGACTGGACGCTTGCCTTTGGTACAAAGAGTCTTTGTTTTTCTTGGGATTGCCTTATCCATGCAGTCCTGCAGGTGCTGGTAGAAGGCATCTGTAAGTGATTCAGCGGCTTGAGTACTGTTTTCCGCCGGCTCGGGGGCCTTAAAGGAGACCACACTAGTCTTTAGAAGTGTGAAGTCGGCTTTCGAGAAGTTCTTTACTATTAATAATAATGTGGGACCTCTTATTTAACCAGATTATTAAGTCTGTGAATGTATCCAAGACAAAATACTACATGGCTTGAAATATATAAACATTAGACCATATGGCAATCTAAAAAATATATACATATACATTTTACATGCAAAAAATCCATTGTAAAAATCATATTCCATTTCCATAACCTATTGTTAACAAAGATCGCTTTCGTCCTTCCAGACTTCTTCGGGTCTGTGTACAAGAACCCTAAAAACTATCTACAAAAATATTATTGTATTATTAGTTAATATTGTTATTACACATCATTTTGAATAAAGTGGAAAAACAAACAAGAACAAAAATGGAACCCGGGGAGCTTACTGAGTAACAGTAATAGCCCACAAAACAACCAATTGTATCATATGAATTTAATGAAAAAATAGGCAGTAATCCAAAATCACAAACTGCTCTTGCTGAAACTGATTGAATGGCAAATCAGTGCCAAAGTTACCTGCCCTCAGGTTCAAAAAAACCTTCCAGAAACATAGTAAATGTATTACGAATGTTCTGACTGTGACACATCCTCAAAGTTTTGGGAAGATGGCTGCAGTTTCAGTGCAGTGTAACAGCATAATATGTACAGTTATAACAACAAAATATCCTACAGCCTCTAAAATTATCCTCCAGAAATCTGCAGATCCTGTTTTAGGATGAGGGATTAGATGCAATGTAAAATAGTCATGTCAGTCTTTATAAAAGAGGCAGCAAGAGTCAAGCTGAGCTGTTACTGTGGGAGGAATCTGCAGAATACATAAGGTCATTTCTTACAGTGATTTATTTTTACAGTAGGGTATTACTGCAGTTGTAATGGGCATTATGTCATTAATTGTTATGACTTTATGTGGGATGTGCAGATGAGTCATATACATCATTTATCTGTCCTGTGATTTTTCTGTTCTATATTCATGTTTCTCTGTTATGCAGTAGCACAAGTTAACTGATTAAGTAGTACCACTGTGTAGCAAGGCTGCTATGCTTTGTTTTATGCCATTCTTGGCAGGTGCGCATGTCTGCATTACTCTCTCTAGTTTGTACCGGTCAGTCCTGTAATTATCACATTGAAGATAGGACTCTGCTGCTCTGCACAGGAACATGTACTGACTTTCACAACTTCCACTGCAGCGGATGATTCAAGCTACGTGGGATGCAGTAAGTATTTAATATAGATGGAGAATTTACTAGTGAATAGGGAGAAAATTAAAGAAACCAGAGCAATTGTCACAAAGGGGTGACCTCCTGAAAATAAGGGCATTGACATGCATATTCTGCCCTTCTTTGCCAAAAGGGAATAAAATAGAGAGTAAAAGAAGGGTGCTTGTTATGGGCATGTGACTGGTTTTAACACCCAGGTTACAGCTCTGTTTCCTTTGAAGTGTGTTAATAAAGGCAGTTGCCATAACCTGTGTAAGTGACCAACAACTTGTGTCTCATGTCAGCAAGTGCAGAGCTTGTAGCGCAGCCATGCCTCTGTATATACTCATCCCCATCTGGGTCTGTGTGAATTCTGTGGGATCACATGAAGCCGCTAGAGATGCAGGTGATAAGAATGCTCTACTACTGTCAGGGTTGTACAAGTGTTGCATCTCCTTTTCAGCAGAATATTGGAGCTTAGCTCATCCCCACTGATTTTATAGTTCTTTTGAAAAGGGGGTGCCTCTTGAAATTCCAGGAATCATAACTGCAATCCATGAAACAGTGGAGCTATCAGTGTAGATGTAAGTAATGTGCATAAAATCCAAGGTTGTGATATCTGTGAGCGTTTCTCCTCAGACACTTGTATATATGGGTAGCAGGGGTGCAGGGCACAACTCCCATGTCAGGAGTGCTGAAGGTCTACAAAAACACTTTAAACATAAAACAAACAGTAAGTTTCACATTATTTCAATCTTCAGTTATTGTTTCAAGGGTGTGGGATCGCAATGTCGATGTTGAAGATTTTGAAATAAGTGGGTTGAAAGCGATCCATGCAGCATGCGTCCATCTACTGATCACTGAGCTCACCCAATGATTTGGGCAAATTGAGCACGCACTGAAGAGCGCAGGGGGCAGCTGTGATTTCAGAAAGTAAAACTTCCTGCTTGTGCATTGATACACATACACACGCACATGCATAGTACCAGTATTAAGTAGCCATCAACAGTGAAGCAGATTATCTGGTCTTGATTACATGTTTTAAAGTTGGTGTTTTCTTACTAGTGAAGTAAAAACTGGTGCTGTGTACCAAGACAGTCATCTAATGTAGTCATCCAGCAGAGGTCGGACATCTATAATGTGCCAGAAGCTGTTGGGCAGCCAGACTAACAGTTACACCGACACTGATAGGCTGTACTACAAGCATGACAATGACATGCAAAACACACACACATACACTTTATAATACACAGACAAACGTATACAGCTGAGCATCAGCCTGTTTTCATACTCAGTGATATGCTGCAAACTCACTGCTGTTATGTACAGTGTAATGCAAAAATGTGTGCACATGCTCACACAAATCATATTCCTAAACAAGATGAGTATGTTTGTGTGTGTTGCTGTGTGAATTTCTCATAGCCAATGCACCGTCTTTCCATCCCAACACCTCAATGCATACCATCTTGTGTAGCAACACCTAAAGGTGCCCATTTACAGCCCATTTCATTTACAGATTCATGTGCTGTCGTATGTGTTCTTTATAAATATCAGCTGTATAGATCGATGTAATACTAGACAAGCAATCACAGGGGCCATAAGATGCCCAGCCGTGTAGACTGTTTTTTTAAAAGTACTTAGTAGTGCTCACCTTCCAAATCATGCAAGGTCATACGTGATAACCCTGGTGTAAATTCACATCTACCCATTCAGGACCAGCCTTAAAAGCAGAGTAATGCTTTGCTTGACCTGTACTGGTAAGCAAATAATGCCATGTGTGGATACAGCAGAGGAGATGGGCAGAAGTGCAATGCACTAGGGATTGATAATGTAAAGTGTGAGCACAAATGTGAGACTGCTGTGCTAGCACTGAAATTGTGGTATTGCAGCAAAATCCTCTCACTGAGTCATCCTGCAAACGACTGGAAAAAGTTTCAAGATTTAATTTTTATGTGAGAAGTCAGTTTTTTAATTGTACTTTGTAGTGGTAGTCATTACTGATTTGCATTTTTAGTATTGGAGCTACGTAGCCCATAACTGTCAGCATTGCATACATTCTGAAGCGGTGCTCAATGTTCATCAAATTTACTTCGCTAAAGCTCCATTGCCAGGTGTTGCACCGTCTCTTCTGCTGGAAGCAGGACCGTCCTGAAGTGTTGTAATGACCCTTTGTAGTGCAGAGCACACACACCACCTTATTTTCCGCTCCTTTGTTTCCCTGCTTTGTCCCCTTCCCCTTTACATACAGTGCATATATACTGTAGGATACATAGGATGTATGCTGCACACCCACACCTACTGCATTATTTTGCTCATGAGCTCATGGTATTATAGCCGTTTAGGATGTAACAATCTGCCGTGGGGAGTGTCATGCCCTAATGTTGTTTATATGACTCAACATGTCTGAGATACTCCTTTGAAAGCAGCTAGTGTGTCAGTGAATTATCTTATATGGTATACTTGTGCACAATATATGTCTGTTCCTGGAACTATATAGACAGACACATGACTGCGTTTAAGAAAGACTCATCTGTTAGCTCTGCAGATGGGATGTGGCTAATCCTGTGTCTTGTACTCAAGCTGAATGGAATCTGTAAACAAGGATGCCTTTTGCTAGAAGCTAATGCATCCTATTTAAGTCACTCATTCTTTCATTTTCCAATACGGGCTTTATCCTCTTCAGGATAGTGGGGAGACATAGACCCTGTCTTGGCAAGCAGCAGGTGTAAACCAGGGTTGGGGGGTTGGTATAATGGTTACCTCACAGACATACAGTACAGGATTTTATTCTCACCTTTGGTAAGGAAATTGGCTAAACTTTACTTGCTCATGAGCCAGCCCTGAATGAGGTGTCAGACTTGCAGGATATACTTCCATACTCTGCAAGCACACCTGTCATTTGTAAGAATCCCATTTCACATATCAATGTTTTTTTCTGTTTGTGAGATGTGGGAGGAAAGTGTAAACCGCAGCAAAATAAAGACACATTCAGACGAAGGGAGGACCTATATACTCCAGAAAGAAGACACTGCAAGCATAAAGGGAGGACCTGTATACTCCAGAAAGAAGACACTGCAACCATAACCCAAACTGGAGGAACAGGCACTGACAGGAAGCAAAATGACCCCCCCACACACGCACAATGTAAGGAATGTGATCATACTGGCAAAATCTTTTTTTTTTTTAATTTTATTTTGAATTTATTTACTGGGGAGAGCACTGATCCCACTGGCCTCATTTAAGCCTCAGCCCTGGGAAAATGCAATCATTACACAGTTGTACAACTAGAATTACGCATGACACATTTTAAACAAGGCCGTGTTGCTGTAGGAGGGAGATATTTTCCTTTGTCATTAGTAGGATTTTTAGCAGCGTATAGCCATTTAAAATTTTTACAACAGCTTCTATTAATGCAGTTCTGTCATTAGAGGCTATTTTGTTGTGGTTATTGAAAGACACTCGTCATTGTTGACGTACAGCAGGTATTTCTAATCCTACTACTATCCAACAATAGACAGCAAGACCAAGTCAGTCTGTCCGTCTGCAGGCTGTTAGAAGGATAAGCATGAAAATCCTGGAAAAATAGTACATAAGCTAGAGTCATATTATTATGTAATGTGAATGATCTACACAGATGCAAGTTTAAAGTATATTTTTATTTACCTATTTTTGTTTGGGTATAACTTACTAGAAAACATGCCTATATTCAGAGGTGAGATTTGAACTATTTTCTGACCAAGCTGTTTGCTAAAACTACTGAGCCATTAAGCGGGGGAACTACAAACAGCTTTTATTTATAGGTTATAATTTAAAGGTCTAGGGTACACTGTTAGCCATATATAATATGCAGTGTTAACCATGTTAAACGATAATTCTGGAATATATCTGACAACAAAGTATGATTGGTCCAAAGACAGTTTCTGTTAGATAGTCAAAAAGCCAGTGTGTGTTGGGGGTACATGGCACAGTGAAGAGAAGCACATTATTTCTTTAATTATTGGCTTGCAGTTGGTCATAGCAGCACAGATGGTGAGGGACCCGTATTACACATCACATTTTCCTTTACAATCACCGGGGGACCCTGGTAGAATGGCTGCTCAGTGGTTAAGCTCTCTAACTTGCATTTCCAGAGTTTAGAGTTTAGTCCCGATTTCTGGTCACCGTCTCTATGACATTTGCCCATTCTCACCATGTTTACATGACTTTGCTGCACGGATTCTGGTTTCCTCCTACCTCTGAAAACATACTGGCTGTTTTGGCTATTCAGAAGTGTCCACATGTACTGTATTTATCCTTTTTGCTTTGTAGGCCAGGTCATGGCCAAAATGGGCCCATAATGACAAGTTCACATTTTTGGTTAAATATTAGTTACATTAAAATACATTACTTGGTTAACCATTTTTAGTAATGCACTCCTTCCAAAATCAAATGCATTAAGTGGTGAAAAGCATACATCCTGTGGAAAACAAAGTGAACACTATACCTTTCAGCATGAGAATTTCAAAAGCATAGCAGAGGGCCAGAAAGAAGAAAGCCTTATTATTTTGTTAGTAGCAATTCTTCAGATACTAGGTCCCATATTGTTACAGGATCATAGGAAGTTAGTAGGCTATTGGCACTGAGGCCCTTATAAGCCTAGCCAAGAGTTTAGCCCATGTTTAGCCAAGTCAGCACCCAATGCCTAATGGTTAAGGTGTTTGCCTTGCAAGCACAAGGTGCAGGGTTTGAGTCTCACAAGGGATAATTGGCTAGGCTTAAAAAAAATGGCTCGCAAGGGCAGTTAGCTTAGTACTAATTTATGAACCTATGATTCAGGTACACCGGTGGAATCCCAGGGATGTATTTTCTGTTTCCCCATCCAGTTATCCAGTTATCCAGGTTGCACTTAAAAAGGGATAAAGAGGTACTCTGCTTGACATGGAGAGGAAGTGTATTCCACAGATGAGGGAGTCTCTGGGACACAAAATATGTCCCACCAACAAGTCCTACTGATGTCACAGACCAGGTTGAGGCCACTTGTGCAGGTTACTCGAGTGGAGCTTGACTTGTGTATATGCACCAGTCCCATCAAGGCGGGGTCCAAGATCGCTTTGTATGCCACAGACGTCTGTATGAAACTGAGTAGAGGGTAGGGCTTTTAGCCTATCTGTGTATAGTAGATTTTTGAGGCCCTGGATTCTCCTGGTGAGGAACCTCTGTGGTCTCTCCAGCTGCTGCATGTGCTTTGCGAGGTACATGCTGAATGGGGTGTTGTACTCAATAATGGGCCTTATAAGGGAAGACTACAGGGATGTTATGACCTTCTTGTCCCTGGATGAGATACCCTTACTTATGAAGTGGGCCATGTAGAAAGGTTTCTTTACAATGGAAGCAACACGGTGGTCAAAAGTCAGGTTGCTATCAACCTGGGTGCCCAAATCCCTCATGACTGATTGCGTGCTTAGGATGCTGTTATTAATGTTATAATATGAGGGGTCGTCACTCTCCCCAAAGGGGATGATGATGCATTTTTTTGGTATTCAGGTTGAAGCCATGTTTCTGGTACCAGTCATTTGTTTGGGTGAGACTCTCTTGGAGGAAGTTCACATCACCAGGGGAACTGATGACAGGCCCCAGCTTGCAGCCATCTGCAAACTTGGTCAGCCATAGCCCTCTGGTTTTGGCCTGCACCTCAGAAAGGTATATCCCAAATAACAGAGGCCCGAAGATCGAACCCTGGAGTATGCCACTCATTATGGGTCTACTGCTTGAGGTGATTTTTCCCTATTTTGACTAGGTGGGTTCTGTCAGTGAGCCAGTTAGCTACCCATCTGATAACATATGGACTGATGCCTATTTGAGAGACTTCATATATTATGCCCAAGTGGGGGAATAGTGTCGAAGGCTTTGGCCAGGTCAAGGTAGGCGGTGTATACCGTCTTCACCTCGTCCACGGCTTTGGTGACTGTCTCAAAGTAACAGTCAAAAACACACCAAAACCTCAAGTGGCAAACAGTGCAAAAGTAAAGAACAAATTCAGGAACAAAAACCCAACCACTGTTCCATGGCTGAAGTAATTATTCAAACCAAAAACTCCAGAGCAGTAAAATAAGGACACTTTAATATCATAGTGCTTGTTTTTTTGTTCCTGACTGTCTCAAAGAAGTCAAACAGACATGACCTGCTCTTGTCGAAGCCAAAGTGTGTGGGATCAAGTGTTTGGAGGCTGCCAATGTCCTTGTTAATGAGGTCCATTATAATCTGTTCCATGGCCTTGCAGATCAGGCTAGTTAGGCTGATGGGTCTATAATTTCCCAGATCGGTGGATGCTCCAGCTTTGTGCAAAGGGATGACAGTGGCTGCCCTCCACTCAGCTGGGACAAAGCTGGTACGCAGGCTTTGGTTGAATAGGGCGCCTAATGGTACTGCAAGTTCCTGCCTAGGTTTATGTAGGATGCAGCCTGGGATGTTATCGGGTCCCATGGAGGCTGTATTTTTTTACTTTGAGAGACCAGTGATGACCTGATGTTCTTCGCGTTTCACTGTTGCAGTCATCACCTGTGGGTTATCCCTGCTCTGGTAGCCCTCGGCCGGCCTGAATACCAGAGTTAATGTTTTTCTGTGTTGACTGCTGTCGCTTCTGACATCAGGTCATCAGTGCTATAAAGCAAGGCAGTCAATGCTATTACATCAGTCTTTCTTGCTGTGGAGCCCATAGCAGAAGCAGTTCGCAATCCCCTGTATAAGGGCCGAGTTTCTCTGGTGGGCAGGGGCCTGTGCCAAGAACAAGAGCCTTCCCTTCATCCAACACCCTACCGGGCAGACCATTACTACCGACGCCTCAGACATTGCTTGGGGCAATCACCTAGCAGGCAGGTGCACCCAGGGCCTTTGGATTCCCGGAACCTTCCCTTACACATCAACAGAAGGAAAAGATGGCAGTGCAAAAGGCTCTGATATTCTTCAAGCCCCATCTCAGGCTAGGGGTTCTCCTTCTCAAAACAGACACCACCACTGTAATGTGGTACATCAACAAACAGGGAGAGACCCAATCTTACCCTCTGTGTAGGCTAGCCATGAACCTCTGGCTGACAACTTCCTCCATGGGATTACACCTAATAGCCCAATACCTACCAGGGATCAACAACTCCCTGGCAGACCACTTAAACAGAAACTTGCTGGACCCCCACAAATGGCAGCTCCACAGAAAAATCTTTTTGCAAGTCACTCAGGAGTGGGGAACTCCGGAAGTGGATCTCTTTGCTTTGTACCTCAACCACCAGTTAAAAAAAAATTCTGTACCAGGGAGTATCACCGCCTAGTGTGGAAGGTGGATGCCTTGACCTTTCCCTGGAACTCCCTCCTTGTGTACGCATTCCCTTCTCTACCTCTTATTCCCAAGTACTGATCAAGATAAGGGAGGAGAGACCAAAGGCCATCCTCATTGCTCCAGATTGGCCTAGGCAGCATTGGTACCCTTTACTGCGCAGCCTGACATCACAGCCTTCCAGGCAGCTTCCCCTGATCGCAGACATCTTCAATCAGGTGGGGGGGATGCTGCACCCAGACTTGCAGACTCTCAAACTGTCAGCATGGCTTATACTCTAAAAGCAAACAAGGGGCCCCTGTTAAGCAAACAGGTCCTAGACGTTATCACAGAGGCCAGAAAGACCAGCACCAGAAAATCTTACACAGGGAAATGGAAAACATTCTGCTCCTGGAGCCAGTCCAGAGAGGGTGCTTCCTCACAACCTTCCATCCCTCTTATCCTGGACTATCTAGCTGAGTTACTCAATAGTGGCCCCTCCTTCTCTTCTATTAAAATCCACACCTCAGCCATTTCAGCTCATTTCGATACAGACCCACCCATGTTCTCACATCCTTTGATTAAACAATTCCTCAGAGGGGCTTCTAATATCAGACATCCCAGAAGGCCACCCACGCCAGCCTGGGACCTGAATTATGTTTTGGGAAAACTAACCTTACTACCCTTCGAACCTGCTGCTTCAGCAGAACTGAAATACCTCCTGGAAGACTGCTTTCCTACTAGCTATCACATCAGCCAGAAGGGTTTCAGAACTTCAGGCATTGACAGCCACTGAGCCCTTCATCATTTTCCATACAGACAGGGTCTCCCCTGAGGACTAACCCCTCCTTTATGCCCAAGGTTGTACCTAATATAACTCTCAACCAGGCCATACATCCACCCACCTTCTTCCCTAACCCTTAAAACAAGCGGGAGAGAATTCTGCACTCACTAGACGTGCACAGACAGCTGAGATACTACCTAGACCATACTAAAGTTTCAGGAAAAAGTACAGTTATGTACACTTACCATAAATGTAGATGTTCGAGTGTATTCACTGTTGTAGTCCTAACATATGGGTTATCTGGCTCCTGGTAGCCCTCAGTCAGCCCGAATACCAGAGTCCTTGGTATATGATGTTGCCTGCCATCGGTTGTAAAACTGATGTCAGAACGTCAGGTATAAAGGAAGGCAGCCAACACCATTTCCTCAGTTTTTCTTGACTTAACTGTCAGGAGCCCCCAAAAGAAGGCTAACCCAAGAAGGAAACACCCTGGAAACATGCCATCCAAAAAATACAAATAAGTAGTCTGTGCCTTAGGAAAAGAGGGGGAATGGAGGGTGGGAAACCAGGACTGCAACAGTGAATACACTCGGACATCTACATTTATGGTAAGAATGTTCTTCGTGTTTCACTGTTGCAGTCCTAACATATGGGTTGATTCCTAAAAAACAGGAAAAGGACAAAAGGGGGAAGGATGAATCACAGATTACGGGTTGGTAAGAAGGCCCTGCAAAACTGCAGAGGTAAAACCAGCCCTGGATTTAGAAAACAAAGGTAGATTGTAATGCTTTGTGAAAGTATGGACAGAAGACCAAGTAGCTGCTTCTAGAAAGTCCTTAGTAGGCACACCTCTCAGAAAAGCTGCAGAGGTAGAGACTGCTCTAGTAGAGTGGGTCCTAATACCCTGAGGGGGAACCTTCCCATGCTGCAGGTAAAAAAAGTGAATAAAATGAGCAATCCCATCTGGAGATGGTTTGTTTAGAAATAGCTTTACCCTGAGCCCCAGGAGCAAAACTAACCAACTGTTCAGATTTTCGAAAGGATTTAGTCCTATTTAAATAAAATCCCAGCTGTCTGTGCACGTCAAGGGAGTGCAAAATCCTTTCCCCTTTATTCTGGGGATTTTTGAAAAAGGTAGGCAGGTGAATAGACTGGTTAAGTGTCAGACTGGAAACCACCTTTGGCATAAAGGAGGGGTTAGTTCTCAGAGAAACCCGATCGGAATGAAAAATGAGGAAAGGTTCTACTGCCATTAAGGCTTGTAGTTCCAAAACTCTTCGGGTCGAAGTAATAGCCAAAAGAAAAGCAGTCTTCCAGGAGAGAAACTTCAAATCTCCAGAGGCAGCTGGCTTAAAGGGAGGTAGAGTAAGCTTTTCCAGGACAGACTTTAGATCCCAAGCAGGGGTAGGAGCTCTTCTGGGAGGTCTAAGATTGCTAGCTCCCCTCAGGAACTGCTTCATTAAGGGGTGAGAAAAAATGTGTTGCTCAAAAGAACCATGAGCAGAAATTGCTGAAGCATGAATTTTGATTGAAGAAAAGGAAAGTCCACCATTAAGCAAATCTGCTTGGTAATCAAGAATGAGGGAAAGAGAAGGATGAGAAGAGTCTTCTCCTTTAGCCAGCATCCAAGAGCAAAATCTCTCATTTAGCTGCATAGGATTTCCTGGTGCTAGGCCTCCTGGCCTCATGAAGAACTTCAACCACCTGCTGGGAAAGAATTAAAGTATTAGCCTGGCAGTTAAATGCAGAGTTTAAAGACGAGGATGAAGAAACTTTCCCCCTTCCTGAACCAACAGCTCTGCGAAGAAGGGGATACCAGTGCTGCCTGGGCCAATCTGGTGCTTTAAGAATAGCCTTGGGTTTTTCGCCCTTATCTTTATTAGCACTCTGGGAAGAAGAGGCAGAGGAGGGAATGCATAAACTGAGAGATGTGTCCATGGGAAGGTCAGCACGTCCACTCTCCAAGCTTTGTTGTGAAACTCCCTGGTGCAGAAGGTTGGAAGGAGATGATTGGTGTGAGAGGAGAAAAGATCCACTTGTGGAGTGCCCCAATGCTGAGTGATGCAATGGAAAATTACTTTGTTCTGTTGCCACTCGTGAGGATCCAGAACATGTCTGCTGAATAGATCCGCCAAGGAATATAGCTTCCCTGGAAGATACTGGGCTATTAGATGTAAGCCCATGGAAGCTGCTAATGACCATAGTCTCATGCTTTGTCTGCACAAGGGGTAAGAGTGAGTCCCCCCCTGCTTGTTGATGTACCATATGACTGTGGTATTGTCTGTCCTGATCAACAGAGTCCCAGGGTAGAGTAGGCCCTTGAAAGCCAGCAAGGCCTGCTGCACTGCAATCACTTCCTTTAAGTTTATGTGCAGGTGAATCTGCTGGGTGTTCCACGTCCCATGAATGCCCCTGCCTTCCAGATGAGCCCCCCCCCCCCCATGCATAATCTGAGGTGTCTGTGGTGAAAGTCTGGCTGGCAGGTGATGGGCAGAAAGGCAGACCCTTGTTCTGAGAACAGGCTGTTGTCCACCAGAGGAACTCCATTTATAGACAATGAATTAAGGGAAGAATCAAGTCTAAGTCCTGAGTGTGATGACACCAAAGATTCTTGAGGTACTACTGAAGTTTTCTCATATGCAGCCTTGCATATGGGATCATCAGAATACATGAAGCCATGAACCCCAGTGCTTGCAGGAATTGCCTTGCAGAGAGATGCGTCATGCTTGCCAAATTCTTGAAGTAAACCAAAAGATCTTCTTGCTTCTCTTGAGGGAGGAATACCATCTGGGTGGCTGTATTCAGACTCGCTCCCAGGAAAACAATCTCCCTTGTAGGAACCAACTTTGACTTATTTTCGTTAAGATTGTAACCCAAAGATGTGAGAATGTTCTTCACAAACTCCAAATCCTTTTCTAGTTGTTCGGGGAGTTTGCTTGAATGAGACAGTTGTCCAGATAAGGATAAATTTGGATGTTTCTCTGCCTGCAAAAAGCAATAGCCAGAGCCAGGCACTTTGTAAAAACTCTGGGAGCAGTAGATAAGCCAAAGGGCAGTGCAGTGAATTGAAAGTGTTGCTCCCCAGCCCTGAAATGAAGGAACTGCCTGCAACTTTCCCTTATTGGAATGTGTAGATAAGCCTCCTTGAGATCCAAAGTTACCAGCCATGAATCCTTGCCCAGCATGGGTAGCAACTGTTGAAGAGTGAGCATCTTGAACTTGGGAATCAGAATAGGGTGCCAGGTGCCCCATTTTTTGGCTACCAGAAAAAGTCTTGAATAAAAACCTAGGCCTGCCTGATTTGCAGGAACTGGCTCTATAGCCCCCATGGTCAGTAGAGAAGAAATGTGACTTTCTACCTCTGTTCTGAGAGTTCTGGGTATGTCTGGGTACTCTTTCAGAACAGGGAATGTGTGAAAATAAAACTTGTAATCTTGGTTTACAATATTGAGCACCCATTTGTCGGCTGTGATGGTAGACCATACCTCTACAACCTGTCTGACTAACCTTCCCCCCAAAGGAAACCCAGGGCCCGCAGAGGTAGGCACAAGAAGGCCAGAGTCATTGAGAATCTGCCTTAGAACTCCCCGATTTAGCTGCAGAAGAATGCCATTGTTTAGCCCTTTTGAGGGGCGGAAGCCTGTCCTCCGGAAGATCTGAAACCACTAGGCTTAGAGTGACCCTGCTTACCAGGATCAGGGAAAGACCAATTCTTGGAAGGGTAATGCCTACTGAACCGAGGAGGCTGAACCTGCAGGAAATCTTTTACAGTTTGCATAGATTTTGCCTTATCCTCCAACTTCTTCAGTACCTCTCCTCAGCCTTATTACCAAAAAGATTCTCCTTGTGCAAAGGAACATCCAGCAATTTAGATTTAACAGGTTCAGAAAGAAATAATCCAAAACCAAAAAGTACAGGGGCACTCCAAGGCTGATCAAACAAATATGTCCAAAGCTCCTTGATGCAAATACGGCTCCAAATAAAAGATTCCTACACACAAGAATAATCCACTAATTTATTGGCGATATATAGGCTAGCACTTTCACCCTGATGGGCTTCTTCAGACCTTTAATACATACAAAAGAAAGATTACTGAATTTATACCCATTAAAGCATGACATCATTTCCTTCAATTAATTAAACTTCATTTAGGTAAATACAGTATATACTATTGTATAAGCCTATCATAATATTCATACTGAATTTGAACCCAGTAAAGCATGACATCATTTCATTCAATTAATTTAAAGTTCATCTAGGTAAGTACATTATATACTATTATGTAGACTTATCATAATAGTTTAAAACATTCCTAAATAAAACAAAACATATTTATTTATGATTGGGCCAACCACAATAATAATATTCAGTAACCTAACAAACCAACTGTAACAATGTAAAAAATATATATAAAAAAATGTAAAAATGCATATAAAATATATAAATATCTACTACCAAAATATAAAAAATAACAATTATATCTAAGCTCACCGTAACATAACAGTAGTATAACAGTGAGCATTGTAAGCATTCACCTAACAACCAATCTCCTGTTTTTTAAGGCGGGCTTGATAGATACTTTGTCATTTCAACCTGGTTTCTGGTCAGCTCTTAACCTAATAATCCAGTTAACTTCCATTCTTTCTGTGTAGTTCCTCACATCCCCTCCTCTAAGGTTGGGTGTATTCACTTGTAGAACTTGAAACCTAAAATTATGTTGTACATTGGTATGAAGTACGTGTTTGGACAGGGCATTATTGGGGGATTGTATCCATATATTGTATAGATGTTCCCTGATCCGCTCCCGTAATCGCCTATCCGTTTTACCAACATAAAATACATTATAGACTATACACTTGGCCAAATAAACTACATGTTGGATGTCACAGGTAGCCACTACATGAAAAGCAAATCGTCTAAGTGTAACAGAATGTATAAAATAAGAATCACCACACACAGATTCACAAAAATTACATCTACCACATGGTCACGTACCCGCTGACAATGGGTTATCATACAACGTAGTTGTACCCTTAGGATAACACAATAATCTTTGCAGATTCATTCTGTTTCTATAAACAAAATGAGGTTTCACATCTATTACTTCCTTCAACTGTGGGTCCACCATTAAGACTCCCCAATTTCTATGAAAAACATCCTTATCATAACCAATATCTTGTGTATAGTTCAGGGAAACCCTGACCGTAGAGTTCCATGTGTTCAAACGATCTACCTGGGGAATACCGGCAGACTCCCTCCAGTCTGAAAAATAGGGACGTGCAATACTATCGCTTAACAAATGGACCCCCTCAACACCTGTAGTAATCTTTGTCAAACTATAGGACCTACTTACTAACCTCTCACATAAATGAGATAACTCTTGTTCAAACCCTGCATCAGTTGGATTCAAACGTGACGCACGTATAGCCTATCCCCTCATTATATTATTAAACACAAACCTGGGATGCATACTCTCTCTATGAAGGAGAGAGTTCTTGTAACATGACGTCTGGTAAACCCCAGTATTAAGCAACCCATTCGGTAGCTTCTCTATATAAACATCCAGGAAAGCTATCCAGTTATCGGATTTCTCCATCGTGAAGCTCAAGAAATTGGTTAATGAATTAACTTCTTCATAAAAACACTGTAGTTCAACATCAGAACCTGTCCATAAAAGGAACAGGTCATCCACAAAATGAGTGTAAAAGACCACATGTTCCATAAAACTGGTTAGGGAAAATAACTTCTCTTTTTCCCAATCTGCTATTACCAGGTTGGCGTAGCTACTGGTACAGGAAGTGCCCATAGCCATGCCATCCTTCTGAACATAAATCACATAAAACATAAAAATGTTATTTTCTAAAATAACCTCTAACAATGCACAAATCAAGTCAATCTGTGAGGCAGTATAATCAGTGTTCCCTCTCAGGCATCTCTGAATACTTTCTAATCCATCCTGATTAGGTATAACTGTGAACAACGATTGGACATCTAGCATCACAAGTTTAAAGCACAGGTCTGTTGGTAACGTAGTCACTTTACTATACAAATCTGACAAAAATTGTTTTGTGTCTCTCAAAATATGTGTAAACTGGTCTATAGCAGGTCTAAGTTGTTTCTCTATATACAGGGAGAGTGGCTCAGTAGCCCACCGCCTCCCCACTACAATAGGTCTTATCGGGGGATCCAACTGATTCTTATGGACCTTAGGTAATCCTTGGATAACGGGATCAGTGGGTTGGTAACTGAAAAGAATAGGTATAAATCAAACTCAATAACTTTACTCCTGAGTAGATCTTCTAACATACAAGATATTCTCCTTACACCCATCTCTACTTCATCCATATGTATAATGGAATAAAATCTATCATCACTCAACATCAGAAACATAATTTCTTCATACCTAACTCTATCCAGTACCACTACCGGCCCCCCCTTGTCTGCAGGTCTAATCACTATTGTTCTATCATTTCTTAATTCATTCATGGCAGCTCTCTGACTTTGAGTTAAATTGCCAAACCATTTCCTTTTCTTATTGTCACAATTCAGTCTATGTAAATCTTCCTGTACCATTTTAACAAAAGCATCTAATAGGGGATGTAATACAGGGACATATGTACTTGGCCTCTTATATGTTTGGTCATCACTAGTATGCGATTGATCTCTATAATCTAACTTAAGCTGTACATTACGTCCAAACATCTTCGTATCAATAACTAAATCAGTTAAACTGCTCTTACCAGAGGTTAAACTGCTCTTACCAGAGGGTATAAACAAAAGTCCCTTATTAAGGACACATATTTCATCTGCAGTTAATACTCTACTTGAGATATTCCAGACTAATGTCTGGGAATTCTCTCCCACATTTTCTTCAGCATCGGGCCCACATGATCTTCCCACGACACCTTGCGTTTCTGCCTACCTCTGCTCATTGATCTGTTTCTCCTTCCCCTGTATACCTCGTTGATGGGGAAAGGGGTATATCCACTAGCTCCATCATGTTGTCCTATTATAGGAACTTTCTTTCGTAACTACATGCACCTGTTCTGCCATCAAATTGGTAGTAATGGCTGAGGTCACAGCAGAAACCTCTTGGAAGATTATACCAGAAATGGCATGTGTTCCTACATTATTGGATGTATCTGTACTAATGTCACAGGTATCTGCCATGTTAACAATCCCTCCCTCCTCAGATACATGTGAGGATAAATTAACATCCATAGAGACATGTTGCACAGTATTTGAGGTACATTACCATGCATAATCACATTAATAACATCCACATCATTAGAAATTAAACCAATATCTCGTGTATCAACAACATTACTGATAGTCCATATAGACTCCTCATTACTCCGGCCATGGCGTACATTAACTGAACTATTGCCACATCCCCTGGCACCATCAGTCCTCACAAACTCTGTCCTGGGCCATTTAAAAACATGGCCGTTTCTAAAGTCAATAGTGTCACGTTGAATCTTGACACGTTTCTGTTCTATCAGTTTCTTTTCAAATAAAAAGACATTATCCAATAGCCGTTCCATCAATTTATTGATGATGGCTACGGGATATTTAGTAACAATATAATGTTGGCAAGCTTTAATTTTATCTCATAACTCAATTTCATGTGAAATAAAAAACTCATTGAGGAGTGTCATGCATTTAACACTCACCTCAATATTTATTTGCTGCCATTTGTACAGTAAACTCTGGATACAATGCTCCCATTGTGGGCATCTTCAGTACCTCCTCAGCCTTATTACCAAAAAGATTGCCCTTGTGCAAAGCAAAGGAACATCCAGCAATTTAGATTTAATAGGTCCAGAAAGAGGCTGCTCCCTGAGCCAGGCATGCCTTCTAATAATGGAACCAGTGGATTCTCATCTGCAGGAAGCCTCCAAAGTGTCAAAACCACAACGTAATGAATGCTTATTAACTAGAGTGGCAAAATTCAGTAAGTTTTGTAAATCTTTGTTCTCTGACATGGAAGGAATATCCCCAAGTTTAGTCTTAATAGTCTCCAAAGTATGTTGCTGATACTTAAGCATGTGAAAAAGGCAATTCACAGATCTAATGGCAAGTGTTAGCGAGGTATAGACTTTTTTACCCCACCTGTCCAAGGCCCTAGACTCTTTATCAGAAGGAACAGGGTTTTTAGCAATAGCAGCTTTAACACCCTTGGGGCCTTGAGAAATAATCTCAGGATCAGCAGTAGGGTTTTTAAAAAGGAATTGGTCAGAATCAGGAACCCTATAATACCCATGAGATTTTCTGGAGGCAGGAGGGACAGAATTAGGATTTAAAGAATTTTCCATGAAGACATCATCCACAACTTCCAAAACTGGAGGTATAGCCAGAGGCTTATGCCGTGGCAAATCCAAAAATTCCCTGATTCTCTTCTCAGACTGGGGAAAATCCTGACATTCCCATTTAAAGTGCTCCCTAAGAGTATGCAAAGTATCCCCAAAGGAAAAATCTTCTGGAGGGGAGGCAGAAGGGATAGAGTCCTCAGCATCAGAATCCTCAAAGCCAGAAAACAGCTGAGAATTTCCTTCTTCACCAGCAGAAACAATGGAAACCTCAGAATCTGAGATGGACAAAACATGAGGAGACAATTCCCTAGCCCTCTAGGAAGGGGGAGGATGAGAGCCCTTAATCAGTGAAAGAAGATCACCAGCCATCTTTACCAACTGGGACTGAGGCACAGGAGGAGAGGACAATGCCCGGAGGGACTCGGGAGGCCTAGCGACTGCAGAAGTATGGCCTAAGGTAGTCGGTCTGGATCTGGTCTCGTGTCAAAGAGAAGAGGCGTCAGAAGCCGGTGCCTGCATAGTGACTCCGGCCCATCTGAGGCGGCGACAGGCGGAGGGTCTGAAGACGAAATAGCAGACTGTGGCATGGAGGACTCAGTAAAGGTCTCGGCAGAGGCCTGTGGCTGAAAATCTGTGGACTGCAGGGGCTGCAAAAGCACCTCACTGACTACTGCTGGGCTGACCACCAATTTCACTGGTGTGTCGTCAGCCGATTTAACCCTAGGCCTGTCGCGGTCTTTGTCTTTGCATTTCCTAGGTATATCCGAAGCCGGGAGTCCAGAAGATGCCATACCGACTAACTTAGGTCAGACTTTGAAATGTTTATACAAAATCTTAGCTCTACGGCATATGGTACGTGGGTTAAAGGAGGCACAGAGATCGCAATTAGGGATGTCGTGCTCAAGGCCCAAACAAGTTATACGATAGGAATGAAAATCATGGTGCGGAATCTGTTTTCCACAGGCAAGACAGTTATTAACTATCTGACATTCGTTAAAGCAAGAAAAGAGGATCCACAATGGGGTACTTATCTGAAGGCGTCTTCAACTTGGTAGTCGGAAAGCAAAAAGAAGGTAAACGGCCGACCGGCACTAGTGCATATTGCATCTGCTTTGGGCTCCGCGGCAAGAAAGACTGAGGAAATGGCATCGGCTGCCTTCTTTTATACCTGACGTTCTGACATCAGTTTTACAACCGACGGCAGCCAACGTCATATACCAAGGACTCTGGTATTCGGGCCGGCTGAGGGCTACCAGGAGCCAGATAACCCATATGTTAGGACTGCAACAGTGAAACACGAAGAACATCAGACCAACTTCTTGTCAGCTTTGCCCCAGGGGCAGAGGGGAGGCCCATTTCCAAGCAAACCATTTCCAAATGGATATCACACTACATCCATTTCTGCTACAGATTACATGGGAAATCACCCCCTAAGTTTATAGGTTCATAGGTTGGTATTAGGCTATCAGCCCTAGGGCTTATACAAGCCTAGCCATTGTTAAAGTCATAAATAAATAACATTAAGAATTTACTTTATATGCCTTTAGTCAGGAACAACACTTTAGGATGTGCAAACAGAAATTTTATTTTTACAGCGCTGGGAGTTAGTCATTATAATTTTTGATGAAGCATTTTCACTTTACATACAAAAAGTGTAATTTTATATATTTTATTTATCAAACTGCTTATACAATTTTATGACGTTATAATGACCGTGTCCTATAGAAAACTTTACAAATGTTATTTTTCATGATTTTTGCTTTAGACTTTAAACACTTTTTTACACATGATTTACTTACTTTTAAGGGGTCTTGTTTTTGACTTTGGATGTTTTAAACCTGCTCTAGCAACAACGCACTCTTAGCCTGGAGGAGTTTAGGCTAACAAATTTTTTTTTGTATAACTACATGCCTCATTTCATGCAACACCTACTATTTTTTTTTTATTACATACTAAAAGAATTCAGTAAAAAAAAGCAATACTGCGGGCTTATGAAGCTGTATTTTTTTCAGCCTTGCATACAAATTATGTTTGCTTTTTAACTATCATATTATAGCATCATTAATAAACTGAAATTAATATACATTTTAATAAGCTGGTCTTGTCCCATAACAGTTTTCTCCCTCTTGACACTATTAGTGTCATAATTATATTTTTATTTTTTTTAACTTGATAAAATACACCTCAGCGTTATAGTAGTCATTATCATGTTTTGTTAAAATAGAACTGTCATTGATTTGTGCATGCAGTGGCATTTCATATGCAGGTGAGGTTAAACATCTTGTAATCACAGCCTTTAGAACAGAAAATGCTAAAATGATTACAAATATAATAAAAAGTACAATGACAATACTTTGGATTATGTTAGTCCCCAAATTAGCAAAAATACTGCCCAGCCATCCAAAAAGTGTTCAACTTTTGGATGTGCTGTCCAACTACTTATGTAGCATCTTAAACAAGACCAATGACCTACAAGCTACACTATTCCACTACTCTCCAGATATAGTAGTGTTAACTGAAACCTGGCTAAAGCCCCACATTAAGGCTACAGAAATACTAACACCAGGCTACAATATTATACGAATGGACAGGCTCAACAAACGTGGTGGGGGTGTAGCAGTAATGTTTAAAAACACCCTTAAAATAACTCAACTGAACTGCTCACCTCCCACTATTCCTATCTCAGAATTATTACTCACCCACCTTGAAATCAATCCCAATAAAGGAATAGTTATTATAGCCTCCTACCTCCATCCTGGCAACAACCCCCCTAGCATTGAATACCTACTGTCCTGGGCATCCACTGAATTCACCCAAGAAACCTTTATTATGAGTGATTTCAACATAGACTGGCTCTCCTGTACTACTAACAACCCATTCAACTTTATAAATCTCTATTCCTTCACCCAGACCATTAAAGTACAGTTTTGTACCTACCATAAATGTAGATGTTCGAGTGTACACCCAGCTGCAGTCATCACACTTGGGTTATCCTGTTGTCAGGTGGTCCCGCAGTCGGCCGGAATTCCAAAGTCTTGGTCCGGCATCAGTTGCTGTCGCTTCTTCCCTGACGTCAGTGCGCCAGGGGTATATATAATGCATCTGACGCCATTTTCTTCAGTTTTTCTTGTCCCAGATGTCAGGTGCCCCCAAAGTTTTTAGCACAAACACAAAATCCCTCTAGCTATAAGCAAATACATCAGGAAGGTTTTGTAGATATTTAGTCAGTTAGATCAGAGGGGATGGAGGGGGGGGGTAACCTGGACTGCAGCAGGGTGTACACTCGAACATCTACATTTATGGTAGGTACAAAACTGTACTATGTTCATCGTGTTACCCTGCTGCAGTCATCACTCTTGGGTAGAATCCCAAAGCTAAGGATGGGTGGAGGATTCATAGAGGGTTAGAGGAGGCTAGAAGGCCCTGCAAAACTGCCGTGGTGAAGCCAGCTCTAGTCTTAAAGTAAAGTGGTAAGTGGTAGTGTTTGGTAAAGGTGTGTACTGAACTCCAAGTTGCAGCTTCCAAAATCTCCTTGGTTGGAACCCCCCTGAGGAAGGCTGTATATGTAGCTGTTGCCCTGGTATAGTGGGGCCTAATGGTAGCAGGAACTGGTTTTCCATGATGGGTATAGCAAAAACGAATGCAATGTCCTATCCATTTGGAAATGGTTTGTTTTGATATAGCCTTCCCTTGTGAAGCTGTAGCATAGGATACAAAGAGCTGGTCAGATTTTCTGAAAACCGTAGTTTTATCCAAGTAGTAACGAAGTTGCCTGTGAATGTCCAAGGAATGCAGGAGTCTTTCTCCTTTCTTCTGTGGATTTGGGAAAAAGGTGGGTAAGTGGATGGTTTGATTTAAAGTCACACTGGAAACCACCTTAGGCATGAAGGAAGGATTAGTACGTAGAGAAACTCTGTCTTGATGGAAAATGAGGAAAGGTTCCACTGCCATTAGTGCCTGCAGCTCTGAGACTCTTCTAGCTGAAGTTATTGCTAGCAACAGGGCAGTCTTCCATGATAGAAACTGTAGATCTGCAGAGAAAGCTGGTTCAAAGGGAGGTAGCGTAAGTTTTTCCAGAACAAAATTGAGGTCCCATGTTGGTGTAGGTGCTCTCCTGGGGGGTCTAATGTTGTTTGCCCCTCTGAGGAACTGCCTTAGAAGTGGATGTGAAAATAAGGGTGGATCCGTGTTGTAGTGGACTGAAATAGCTGATGCATGGATTTGAATGGAAGAAAAAGAAAATCCTTTGTGCAACATCTCAGTTAAATACTGTAGAATCTGAGGCATGTGAGGCTGAAGTGTGTTTTGGCCTTTAGCTTGGTTCCAGGCGCAAAATCTTTTCCATTTGTCCGAGTAGGCCTTCCTGGTGCTGGGCCTCCTAGCTTCCAGAAGAGTCTCCATAAATGCTTGTGAAAGAGGAGCTGGCTGGATGCTTATTTGATTTGCCATGCAGCCAGATTTAAGGTTTTGAGCTGGCTGTGTTGACTCTGATTGTTTTGCTGTGTGAGCAATTTGTGGCAAAATCCAAAGTGGGCCTTGGGCCATATTCCTTAATAGTGGGTACCAGTGCTGGCGTGGCCAGTCTGGGGCTATGAGTATCAGTCGTGGTCTCTTCTTTCTGATTTTCAGTAGCACCTTTGTGAGGAGAGGCAATGGAGGGAAGGCATATACTGTCAGGTTTTTCCAACTGAATGAGAGTGCGTCCACTTTCCAAGCTTGATGGTGAAGTGTCCTTGTACAAAATTTTGTTAGCTGATAGTTTTGGAGGCTGGCAAACAGGTCTATGTCTGGAAGGCCCCATTTTTGAGTTATCATTGCAAATACTTGTGGATCCAGCTTCCACTCGTGGGGATCCATGATGTTTTTGCTGAGGTGGTCTGCCAAGGTGTTCTTTTTTCCTGGCAGGAATTGAGCTTGTAACTGAACTTGGTAAGCCAGTGCTGTGTTCCACAAGGTCATTGCTTGTCTGCATAGGAGGTAGGAGTGTGTTCCTCCTTGTTTGTTTATGTACCACATTACTGTGGTGTTGTCCGTCCTTATTGTAAGTTGTCCTGGATGTAATAGGTCCTTGAAGGCTTTCAGAGCATTCTGTACAGCTAGCATCTCTTTTTGATTGATGTGCAGATTTCTTTGATCTGCAGTCCATATGCCTTGAATGCACTGTCCTGCCATGTGTGCCCCCCAGGCGTAGTCCGATGCATCTGTTGTCATAGTTTGCCTGGCTGGGGGCAAGGTGAAAGGCTGACCCTTGTTGAGGTGACATGCCTGTGACCACCATAGAAACTCCTGTTCTAGGCGCGGAATGAGAGATATCATTGTGTCCAAGCTGTGGCTGTGTTGAGACCATACATTTTTTAGGTACCACTGTAATTTCCTCATATGAAGCTTTGCAAATGGTATTAGTAGTATGCAAGATGCCATGAAGCCCAAGGCCTGCAGAATTTTTCTTGCAGGGAGTAGGGTCTTTGTTGCCATTGTTTTGAAATATTGAGTCAGTTGTAGTTGTTTGTCTCGCGTCAGATAAGCCTTCTGGGCCGTTGTATTCAAGCTGGCACCCAGGAATGTCATATTTTGTGAGGGTACTAGTTTTGATTTCTTTTCGTTTACTGTGTACCCCAGGCAACTTAGAAGATGTTTTACAAAAGCCAGATGTTGTAAGAGGATGTCCTTGCTTTCTGCTTGAATGAGGCAGTTGTCCAGGTATGGGTATATTTGAATTCCTCTTTGTCTGCAGTATGCGATTACTGGTGCCAGGCATTTTGTGAAGACCCTGGGCACAGTAGATAAGCCAAAGGGCAGTGCAGAGAATTGGTAATGGGTTGAACCTGCAATGAAACGGAGGTATCTTTTGCAACTTTGTCTGATAGGGACATGCACGTATGCCTCCTTGAGGTCCAGCGTTACTAGCCATGCTTTCTTGCCCAACATGGGAAGAAGCTGCTGTAGTGTTAGCATCTTGAATTTGGGTACTTGTAAGACGGTGTTTAGAATTGAAAGGTCCAGAATTAGTCTTCAGGCATTGTCCTTTCTGGGGACTAGAAAGAGTCTTGAGTAAAATCCTTGGCCTTGCTCTCGTGTAGGTACCAGTTGAATGGCTCTCATATCCATGAGAGCTGTAATTTGTTTTTGTAGCTCTGCCCATTGATTTTGTGGCAGGTTTGGCATTCCTCTTTTCATTGGCAGGGTGTGGAAAAGGAATCTGTATCCTCGTGAAATTATGTCTAGGACCCATTTGTCCTTTGTGACAATGTGCCAGTTGTCTGAAAAAAAAGTGCGAGTTTTCCTCCCTGGAGCTGACAAGAGACTGTTGCTTGGCCAGATGAGGTGCAAGTCATTGAGTTTGCCTTCTGGTGAATTGGGGCCTGTCTTCTCCTCCCTTCTGTGTTGCAGTGCCCCATTGTCGAGGTTTGTATTGGGCTTGTGGTTGTCCTCTGTCTCTTGGATGTCTGTATTTACCCCTCTGTGGTCTGTCGGTAGCTGGAAAGGACCAATTTTTAGTTGGCCAATTTCTGCTGAAGCGAGGGGGCTGTACCTGTAGAAAATCTTTGACTGTCTGCATAGATTTTGCCTTATCCTCCATTTTCTTTAAGACTTCTTCTGCCTTAACTCCAAATAGAACATCCTGCTGTAAGGGAGCATCTAGAAGCTTTCTTTAACATGATCAGGCAGAGTTTGTTCCTTTAACCAAGCATGTCTACGTATAACAGACCCAGTGACAGCTGCTCTGCAGGAAGCCTCCAAAGAATCAAAACCACATGGTAAAGTATGTTTGCCCACCTGTTCAGCTGCATGCAACAGATCCTGCATTTCTTTCAATTCAGACTGTTGAGGGAGTGTGCTCAATTTTTGTTTTAGCTGAGACATGAGAAATTGCTGATATTTTAGCATGTGAAATTGGCAATTTAGTGCTGTCATAGCTAGAGTGGCTGAGGTGTAAACCTTTTTCCCCCACCTGTCTAGTGCTCTGGAGTCCCTTTCAGAGGGTAATGGGTTTTTTGCCATAGAAGCCTTAGCCCCTTTGGGACTCTGGATCAGCAACAGGGCTTTTATAAAGGAATTTGTGTGAATCAGGCACTCTATAGTATCTGTCTGGTTTGGCTGGAGCAGGAGGCAAAGAATCTGGGTTCAAACTAGATTCTAAGTAAACATCATCCACAATGTCTAAAACTGGGGGGATGGCAAGTGGTCTGTGCTGGGGGAGTAAAAGAAACTCTCTGAGCCTTTTCTTTGAGTCAGAGTAGTCCTGACCTTCCCAGTGAAAATGTTCCCTCATGGTGTGTAAGGTTTCCCCAAAGGAGTAGTCTTCAGGAGGAGAAGCTGAGGGAATAGAATCCTCAGCATCAGAATCTTCATAAGGGGAGAAGGAGTAATCCTGGTCCTCAGAGGAGCCTGAGGAAATAGACACTTGATCAGAGGAGGCATAATCTTCCTCTTGTCTAGGCCTTTTGTCAGGTGGGGGTTGGGAACCCCTGATTAAAGAGATCAAATCTTCAGCCATTTTAAGCATCTGTTTCTTAGGCATGGGGCCTTGAACTGGAGACTGCAGTGCAGTCTTTTTAGGTTTAATAGGAGTCTTAAGCTTAGGATACGTTTTTATGGTAAGCGTCGTCGGGCTGAAGACGCCTTCAGAAATTGAAAGTGTTTCTGCAGCACCGACATCTCTTTCTGCAGAGTCGTCGGTAGGGGCTGAACAAAATGGCTGCATCGGCCTAGCGCTCTCCGCCAAAGGCTCCAAAGCAGTCTTGGGTTCCAAATCTGCGGTAGTAAGGGGCTGCGTCGGAGCCTCACTGAAGACCAGTGAACCGGAGACCGGTCCAGCCGTGGCCTCGGAGACTGGCTTGGGCCTAGGCTGCCTGTCCTTATCCTTGCATTTTTTGTGCACGCCGGTAGTCGGTTGCTCCGACGACATTGTGTAGTTAAATTTTCTTCCGAAATAGTGTCGTGCGAAATCAAAGCGTCTTTTTATAGTACGCTTATTAAACCTACCACAAAAACGACAACCAGTGACGTCGTGGTCTGGGCCTAGGCAAGGTATAAAGTAAGAGTGAAAATCCTTATGAGGTATTTGCTTCCCACAAGAAATACAATTATTAACTTTTTCTGACATCGGTCTGAGGTAAGAAAAGTTTCCCCAACGGGGTACTTAGCTTTATTGAAGACTTCGGATCTGAAATTCGACTTCGAAAATCTCAGGAGTTGGCCGACCGGCACTTGCGAACTGCTTCTGCTTTGGGAACCGCGCGGCAAGAAAGACTGAAGAAAATGGCGTCGGATGCATTATATATACCCCTGGCGCACTGACGTCAGGGAAGAAGCGACAGCAACCGACGCCGGACCAAGACTTTGGAATTCTGGCCGACTGCGGGACCGCCTGATGACAGGATAACCCAAGTGTGATGACTGCAGCAGGGTAACACGATGAACATCTGCCCAACACGTATAGATAAACACTCCAACAAGTACTCTACTTTAGACTGGATACTAACCAACAGACACAAGCAAGGTCACTTGTCCGGATGCCTACCTGACACCCTCAGTGACCATTACCCAACATTTCTTTATAAAAAACATGTTTACCCAGAGAGTAACATTATTTACAAACACATTACTTCCAAAAAACATTTCTCCCTCACTACTTTCCACCAACTACTACAGCAATGTAACTGGGCCCCTCTTAAATACCTACCATTAGATGAGGCAGTTGAGTACTTCAATGGTACTTTCCTTACTACTCTCAATAAACTGGTCCCCACCATGAAAATTTGTGTTAGAACCAAGTCTCTCCCATGGTTGCCCAAAACTACCAAACTACTAATGCAAAGCAGAGACAAAGCCTGGTCAAAATATCATACAACTAGGGAAAAATCTGACCAAAACAACTATCAACAGCTAAGAAACTTAACAAAAAAACTATAAAAAAATGACAAACAAGCGTACTTCCTATCCTGTCAATAAAAACACCAAAACAACCCAAAAATTTCTGGCAGTGTATCAACCAACTCTTAAACCCAGGTCAAACCTCACCCCCAACCTCCTCTAATAACACTATCCCCATAGCTACCCAGTTTAACACCCAATTCATCAGCACAGTAACCTCCCTTCTGGACAACCAACCTACTCAGCCACTGACCATACCTAACACTACTATAGTTAGTCACTATCCCCTCTTTTTCACATCTATACAAACTAACTATATAAAAACTCTCTTATCCAAACTCAAACCAAGCCGCACAGCTGCTGACTACCTCTCGAATTAATTCCTGAAACTGGCAGCCCCTAAAATAGCATATCCCATCTCAATACTAATCAACTGCTCTATAAATGAACAGTATGTCCCTCACATTTGGAAAATATCTCACATTATTCCACTCCACAAAGGTGGCCCTTCCAAAGAAATAACAAACTTCCGCCCCATGGCAATCCTCTCTCCCCTAGCAAAAATCTTAGAGAAGTGCATCCACAACCAGCTATTAAACTACTTCCTTCTCAACAACCTACTTTCCAACTCTTGGCATGGTTTCCGGCCAAAGCACAGTACTAGTACAGCTCTCCTTACCTTTACTGACTCCATTCACCAACTCTTGAACAAAGGACAACAGGTCGCTTCTATATTTCTAGACTTGTCAAAAGCCTTTGATACTGTCTCCCACCAGCTCCTTCTTAACAATCTATCCACCTACGGCCTTAGCTCACCCGCATTAACCTGGTTTCACAGTTATCTTTCCAACTGTGAACAGGCCACAGTATGGGACTCCTCTCTCCCCTCTCCTCCCCACCTCTGTGGGAGTCCCCCAAGGTTCCATTCTCGGTCCACTCCTCTTTATCATATTCACCAATAACCTCTGCACAGCAACCCAGCATGCCTCCATAGTTCAGTACGCTGACGACTCCACCCTTGATCTCCAAATTAGAATGCAATCGGCTTTTCAAGACATCGAATCCTACCTCTCACAACACCAACTCATTTTAAACCCCAACAAAACAAAAGTTATAGTATTTAGGAATATCAAATCCAAACCTTCATCAATCCCCCTATCCATTACCTCTGCTAACAGTACCAAAATTACCCCCACTAACCACACAAAACTGTTAGGCATCATCATAGATGAATACCTCAAATTTGACATACATATTGCCCAAACCATCAAAAAAGTCCACATTAAATTAGGTAGCCTGCATAGAGCCAAGCCTTTCCTAACACCCTATGCCAGGCTTGTCACTGCACGCACACACCTCCTAAGTACCCTTCTCTATGGTTCCATTATTTTCACCAACCTCCGTAAATCAGACCTCAATAAACTGGAATCATGTTACCAAAAAATCTTTAAATTTGCCACCAACCTCCCACTCACATCCCATCACTGCTCATCACTGTCAGCATTAAACTGGCTAGAGCTACCTAACCTTCTGTCTCTCAATCATCTAGCCTTAACCCACAAAATAATCTACAATTCCAATAACTGCCCTGCCTTATCCTCCTTAGTTCAACCACACTCCAACCGTCTAACTCTCAGATCCTCCAACAAACTCTTACTTAAGGTTTCTAACTCCCACAACCAACACAGCAACTCCATCTATTCCCACAACATAGCCAAACTCTGGAACTCCCTTCCAGAAACCCTAAGGAACATACCCTCACATGATCAATTAAAAACACTACTCAAACACCACCTTAGCAACAACTGGCTATGCTCCTGCCACTCCCCTGCTTAAACCCACTCTCCTCTCTTGCTAGCTACACCCAGAACAAGCTCTCCACCTGCTTCTTTTGTAACTTAGTTCTTCTCCCTGCTCCCTTCTACTCCCTGCCCCCTACCAATCCCTTGCTTAAACCCACTCACCTCTCTTGTTAGCTACACTCAGAATAAGCTCTCCTCCTGCTTCTTTTGTAACTTAGTTCTACTCCCTCTACCACCTTTGCCATTAGGTTTCTCAACTTGTAAATAATTCTTTACTCAGCTTCCTCTTTATTCACTATACTATCTGCTCTATTAGCAGGTTTTTAATTGTTCATCATCCTGTTGTGTTTGTTCATCAAGGTAGATCTTCCCCCTGGGATCTACAACAGTAAACAAACAATACTTATGTAATGTTTTCTTCTTGATATGTAATGTTTATTACTTAATCGATCTTTTGATATTGTAAAAATGCTTCTATTTTTCTGATGTTATTGATTTGTAAAACTGCATTCTAAGTTTGATAATCTGTGTATCTAATATCTACTTGTATTTTACTTTCTGTGGAGCTTTTCTCCCTGGGACACCAATGAAAATGGGCCTCTGGCCCAGTTGGACATTCCCGGTCAACAAAATGTAATAAATAAATAAATAAATAACTCTTTGGCCCTTTGTTTCCTAACAACGCACTCATAGCCCGGAGGAGTTAGGCTAACAATTTTTTTTTTTTGGATAGCTACATGCCTCACTTTATGCAACACATACTATTTTTTTTATTACATACTAAAAGAATGCAGTAAAAAAAAAACAGCAATACTGTGGGCTTATGAAACTGTATTTTTTCCAGCCTTGCATACAAATTATATTTGCTTTTTAACAATCATATTATAGCATCATTAATAAACTAAAATTAATATACATTTTAATAAGATGATCTTGTCCCATAACACCATAACAATTCCCTGGCTATTTCTATAGGTTCATAGGTTGGTACTAGGCTATTGGCCCTATGGCCTATACAAGCCTAGCCATAACAGCTTATGTACCCATTCCACTAGGGCAGCCTTGACTTCCACAGCATTCCTCAGAGGAGTTCCCACCAGGGACATTTTGGAAGCTGCCACCTGGACCTCTGTCCATACCTTTATAAAGCATTACCACCTACCTCTTTCCTCTAAGACTAGGGCAGGGTTTGCCAGTGCAGTTCTGCAGGGCATGCTGACCCAGGCCTAGGTCTCTTACTAATCCTACTACCCCTCTCCTCAGCTTTGGGACTCCTCCCACAGGTGATGACTTCAACAGTGAAACACAGTGTACAGTTACCATAAATGTAGATATTCGAATGTATTCACTGTTGCAGTCCTGGTTTCCCACCCTTCTTCCCCCTTATATCCTCTTTCCTTAGGGAGACATAAGCTTCTTATGGTGGCTTTTAGCCACCAGGACCATTTTACCATATTTCCTGGGGCTTCTGACTGGTTAGGGCAAGAAAAACTGATGTAATGGCATCGGCTGCCTTGCTTTATAGCATTGACAACTTGACGTCAGTCAACAAGCGACAGCAGCCAACGCAGAAAAACATTGACTCTGGTATTCTGGCCAGCCGAGGGCTACCACGGCAGGGATAACCCACAGGTGATGACTGTAACAGTGAATACACTCTTAACATCTACATTTATGATGAGTGTACACAACTGTACTTTCCCTAAATATAAAGGGAAGGGGGCAGTTATTGGGAATGTTCTGATTTACTGATGGGGGACAGAGTGATGAAGTTTTCGTTGAGTCTGTTAGCCAGCAAGTTTGCTATATCTATGGCATTTGTATATGTGATGTCCTTGACCATCAGTTCTGAACAGATATAGGTGCTTCCTTTGATATTACAGACATATGTGAAGAAGGCCTTACAATTGTCTCTAGTAAATGTGGCCAATTTGGACTCAAAGTTTGCTTTGGAGGATTTCACTAGTGCTCTTATTTGCTTGTTCAGGCTGAGGAAAGACTGCTTCCAATTGGGCACCTGCTCCTTCTTGGTCCTGGACAGCAACTTTCTCCTTTTGTTATATAGTTTATTTATTGCAGATGTTCAC
The DNA here is from genome assembly GCF_019279795.1 of Protopterus annectens. Taxonomy (NCBI): domain Eukaryota; kingdom Metazoa; phylum Chordata; order Ceratodontiformes; family Protopteridae; genus Protopterus; species Protopterus annectens. The sequence continues at coordinate 1,133,848,402 of NC_056733.1, read as the reverse complement.
GAGACAGGTTTACTGTTCCTTGTGGAGGATGATTTTTGTCCTGTCAGGTATTCCTGATTCCATGCATCTATATAAATGCTCGTATAGTAATTTGGTATAGTTTTGGATACTGGTGCCAGTTTCTAGAGAGGGGGAGGAGGCTGTGAAGCTGTTTATACCAAACCTCAGGAGGCTGTAATCAGCTTTGGAGAAGTTTTTTTTGTTTGATCCTAGCTAGAGGGGAGTTAGGTGAGATGGTGACTTTGAAAGTGACCTCTACATGGTTGGATCTTACCAGAGAGGATGATACTGCAGGGATCCTGCAGTGGTTACTCATGTTGGCTAATACCAAGTCCAAGATATTATAACCTCTTGTGGGGGTATTGACTAGCTGTTGAAAGCATGTGCATTGAGAAAATCAAGGAATCTATGGGCATTTGTGTTGTGGCATGAGTAGTTGTTCCAGTCTATGTTTGGTTAGTTAAAGTCACCCATGTAAAGGGTTGAATCTTGACAGATTCAAAGAGGTCTAGATAGGCAATTTGGGTATCTTGAGTCAGATTTGGGGGCCGGTAACTATCTATGATTTGAATAGGGGTCTTGTCAATAGTTAACTGCACCTGGAGTGTCTCCTGTGCATCATACTGTTTAACCAACATGGAGGTGTGTATGTCTTTAATGTATACTAAAACTCCACCTTCTTTGGCTTTACTGCCCACAGTTTGGGGTCTGAATGTATGACAGGATGAGTAACAAGGTAAGGCTGGGGTGCTCTCCACAGCTTTGAACCAGGTTTCTGTGACTGGGCAGATGTCAGCATTTTCTAGGGTTAAGAAGGCTTGCAATGAGTGCAGTTTCATGTTTAGACTCCAAGCATTTAGCAGCATGACCTTTAATTTGTGTTACTGATAAATAATAACTGTGCATAGCAGTGTAATAGATGATCAGATGATTAATTGTGATTTTTTTCACAAAAAGTCATTTCAAATCATATTTCTCAGTCCAAGGAAATAAATATATGGTTCTTAGCCAGTAAACTTTGAACATTTTAAACAAACATGGCTAAACCACCAGTAACAAAAAATAAATAGCTTACCTTCCAACATTCTGAAGCATAAACAACAACATAAGGGGGAAAAAAATCACAAATTCTTCATCTGGCCATTATCTGCACTGTACAAGCACACAAAAGATGTCCCTATACATGTGTGCATTTTACATGTAATAAGACTGATAAGATGCCAGTTTCAGTCTCTCCTACGTTGAATAAGAGTTCAGTTTTAATTGTCTTGGAGGTCATCCTACGTTGAATAAGTGTGCAGTTTTGATTGCCTTGGAGGTCATTGTTTTAAATGGTGGAAATGGGAAACTGGGCATCAAACCCAGATTGATGGGGGTGTGAACTAATCCTCATAAAATGAACTTCAATTTCTTTATCTTTTTTGGTTTCTAGATCAGCAGATACTCTTCTAGCATGGTGGTATTTGCTGACTAGTTTTCGATTATCTCATATTTTACATATAACCCATCAGCAAATGCAGCATTAATAATTTTGAGTAAAAGTTCAAAATATACATTCACTGTCAGTTAAATTTTCATGCAAAATGATCTAGAAGCACTACTTACCAAAATTTGCTGTCAGATCAATGATTTATTAAAAATGCCAAGTAAGTTGTATGCCAGATTAACACGTTGTTGTCAGTAGCAGGTTTGCTAGCTAAGATGCCTACCTGTGGGGCTGTCATGGTGTCTGCATCATTCTGTGCAGTTTGTGTAAAGAAATAAGCATTTGTTACTTTTCCATGTATGAGACTTAATGGTACCTGTGCTGTTTTAAGGTGTATAATTTTTGAATAGTTGTCCATATATGCAGAATTAGTATGTGCAACATTTTTGCTACACCGTTTTTTTAAGGTTCATATTAGGCTATCTGCCCTAGGGCATTTATAAGCCTACCAGAGTGTGTTTGGCTTTCACCACCCATTTTAAATGAATTTTGCTATGCCCTTTTTCGAGGTTAGTATACTGTGCCTCTGTCTAACAGTGACACAGAAGTGATACCCGGGGTAAACCTACGATCTCCCATCCACTCATCAAGATTCCTCTTAAAGAGAGTCAATGAGGGACTCTGCCTAACCTGGACTGGGATTTTATTCCAGAGTGAAGGGAGCCTCTGGGTTATGAATCTGTCCCTCCAGCATGTCCTATTTATTTCAGTGCTGAGGTTCAAGTCTCTCGAGCCCATTAATTCCGGGTTGGACATGGCTTTATACGTCAGGCACAGAATGCCTCTGAGCAGGTGGTATGCCACTGAGTAGAGCTAGAGTTTCTTTAACCAGGCAGCATATGGCATCTGTTTGAGCCCTTTGATCCTCTTGGTGAGGTACTTTTGGGGTCTTTCCAGTTGCTGCAGGTGTCTGGTAAGGTACATCCCAAAAGGGGCATTGTACTCAATTATGGGCCTGATGAGGGATGAGTAAAGAGGCACGATGACCTCCCCTGATCTAGATGTGAATCCCTTCATGATTAGGTGGGCTATATAAAATGTTTTTCTAACCATTTTGGCCACATGGTTTTCAAATGAGAGATTGCTATCAACTTGGGTCCCCAGGTCCATAATTACTTTTTCCGTACTTAATGGATTACCACCTATGTGGTAATTTGTGGGCACTTTGTTTTTGCCAAAGGGGATGACTATACACTTTTTGGCGTTTAGCTTGAGGCCATGGCTCTGGCACCAGTTGTCTGTTTGTATGAGGCCCTTTTGTAGGATGCTTGTGTTGGCTGGAGAATCGATTATGGCACCTAGTTTGCAGTCATCTGCGAACTGGGTAAGCCACAGTCCTTCTGTGTTGGCCTGTACCTCTGAGAAATATATACCGAACAAGAGAGGTCCCAGGACCGAGCCTTGTGGGAAGCCACTTGTAACTGGTTTGGAGTCTGACATGGCTCCAGCAATTCTAACCATGTGGGTTCTGTCCTTGAGCCAGTTTGCAACCCATCTAGTGACATAGGGGTTTATATTTAAGCTGGTGAGCTTATCTATAATGCCCGAGTCGGGTATCGTATCGAAGGCTTTTGCGAGGTCCAGGTAGGCTGTGTGGACCACTTTCCCCTCGTCAATGGCCTTGGTGACTGTTTCAAAGAAATTGACTAGGTTTAACAGGCAGGATCTGCCCTTAACAAAGCCGAACTGGGCAGGCTCCAGTGTCTGTAGGTCCCCAATATCTTTATTTATGAGGTCCATGATGATCCTTTCCATAGATTTGCAGACCAAGCTAGTCAGGCTTATGAGGCGATAGTTTCCAGGATCCGTTGAGGCACCACCTTTGTGGAGAGGGACCACTGTTGCTGTATGCCACTCTTTGGGTACATATCCTGTAGTAAGGCTGAGATTGAACAGTAGTTATATGTTTGGGCTTAGCTCTTCTTGGAGTTCATGTAGGACGCAGCCCAGGACACCGTCTGGTCCCATTGATGCTGTGTTTTTTGCTTTGGAGAGGGCGGCTCTTACCTGAGCATCTGAGATGTCAGGGGGACAGCACTCTGCTGGGATAGATATTTGCCCTTTTGGTGGGGGTTTGCACTGAACCTGTCAGCTAGGATGTTGGCAATGTCTGTGGGTTCAGTGTATTTTTTGTCATTTTGGACTAATTCTGAGCATATCTGGGAATTCCCACCCAGGTTCCTAACATAACTAAAGAAAGCCTTGTGATTATCCTTAGTGTCCTGTGCAGTTTTTCTCTCGAAGCTGGCCTTAGACGATTTTATGAGTGCCCGTAGTTTTTTGCTAATACTGATCAGAGATGCCTTCTCTTTTTGGGATTTTGCTCTATCATGTAGTAGCTTCTTCCTTCTATTGTATAGTTTGTTTATGGCTGGGGTCCACCAGACAGGACGCCTGCCTTTGGAGGATTGGGTCTTGGTTTTATTTGGGATTGCATGATCCATGCATTCCTGAAGGTGTTCATAGAATGCGTTTATAAAGGATTCTGTGGTCTGGGGCGTATTTTCCACAGGCCCGGGGGCTTTGAAGGATTCCACCTCGGTTTTGAGGAGTGTAAAATTTGCTTTAGAGAAGTTTTTCACTGTGGTTTTCTGGGCAGGGGGTGGGGTCGGGATGTGAATATTCAGTGAGATTCGTTTATGGTCTGATCTTACCAGTGAGGGATACACTTCTGGTCTGGAGCATAGAGCCCCCATGTTGGTGATGATCAGGTCCAGTATGTTTTCCCCACTTGTGGGAGTGGTAACAAGTTGTTCCATAGCATTTGAGTTTATAAATTCTAGGAACCTTTGGGCTAGGGTGTTGGAGCTAGAGTAATGCTCTCAGTCTATACTTGGGTAGTTGAAGTCGCCCAATATAATGGTGTTTGGAGAGACCTTCATATTTTCCAGTGTTCTCAGGAAGGCCGAGTGGGGATCCTGGATTTGGGAGGGTGGTCTGTAGCAGGCTATAAACTGGAAGGCAGTTTTACCCACTGTTAGTTGCACATGGATGGTCTCTGATGCTTCGTGTTGTGCCACCAACTTGGAGGTGTGGGTATCTTTGACGAATATTGATACTTCCCCTCCTTTTGTGGTTTGGTATGAGGTATAACCAGGTAGTGCTGGGATGCTCTCTGGAGCCTTGAATCAGGTTTCTGTTACTGCACAGATATCGATGTTCTCCATGCTAAGGAGAGTTTTGAGTGCATGCATCCTGAGGTTTAGACTTCTGGCATTGAGTAGCATTACTCTTAGTTTCTTATCCCTTGTGATACCTATGGAGGTGGGTTTGTCTTTTGAGCCTTGCCTAAAAAAGGCACTATGGGGGTGGCAAGAGCCTTTGCCAATATCCGAAAGCCCAGGGGTGACAGGTGCAAGCCGTCCTTAGCGAAGCATCATGGCTTGTCGAGCATGTCATCCCAGGCTGACAGGCATTGGATCCCCTTTGAATGACACCAATACTTAAGCCAATTGTTGAAATTGATTATCTTGTCTTCATATTGTGGCATCATTCTTGGTGAGGGTAAGATGCTACTCAAGGTCAGGGTCATACCGGCCTGGGCTACATGCTCAGAGAGCTCCTCTATGTCTCTTTTCATGTAGTCCAGGGAGGTACGTCTCAGGGCATTCACACCAGCATGGACAATGACTGAGTCATATTTGTACTTGCCTTGGAGTGACCTGAGTGCTTGTGTTATGTGGCGGATCCTAGCACCTGACAGGCAGCTTACCATGACCTTCTCCTTGTTCAGTCTGGTGAGCGGGACGTCAGTGTGCCTGACGATAGAGTCACCTATTACAAGTGTATCAGGTGTGTTGTTGACAATTAGTTCTGTAATTAAGGATTTTGCCTCAAAGTTCAAAGGTCTGTGCATCAGTTTGGACTTACTGCTGCTATGTTGAGTTTGCATTTTCCTTACCATGTCTCTATAGAGATTTTCTCTGGCTAGTCTTGTTTCCTCCTACTTCCCAACAAGAGGCTAGTGCAGGGGGTGACTGTAACACTACAAAAGTAATTTACAGGGCACAGTGCAATGGATGTGATGCATTTTATGTGGGCAAGACTGTAGAATTTCATGTCATCTGGCAGAAATATGCTCTGGATGTAAAAATAACTAGCCAAACACCTTGCTCTTCATAAAAGCATACAGGTTTTAAGTTCCAGCTACTGTATCATATAGACATGCGTGATCTGGAAAGAGAAATCGCAAATATGCTGGAGAAACGTGAACTCGTGTGGCAATTAAAGCTGAACTCTTTTAGGAAACCTGGACTTAACTACTACTGTTCACTTAGCAAATTGCCACATTGTTTACATGACTAATTTTATTTTATTTTATTCTTACAATTGGTTTGAAATACCATGTTAAATCAGTTTTAATTTAAGTGTATATTTTGTTTCCGTCATCAAAACGCCCAAACAGATGAATTTTAACCTTTGCTGTAAAACTGAACAGTACTCTGTTTGCCTGAAAGGTAAAGTTGTGCTAAACTTTAATTGGCTGAGGTGCCAATATTATTCATTTTTTAGTCTTACACATTTCCTTCAGAAGCTTTCTGAAACCATATGCAGCTATCAAAGTTCATAAACTGCGCACCTGACAATATTTTATTAGCATTATTTAAACTTGTACTGCAAATAAATGTGCTAACTTCAAACATATACACCTCTCCTGAAATGTGAAGCTGTATGTTTTTCCAGCTCACATAGAAATAATTTATGCTTAGGTTAGATTTGAACTGCTTCATATCCTAGCCCTTTAATTTTGTATTTATTTCTGTTTGGTTCTCCAACATGGTGTGTCTCCATATAAAACACTATCCTTTAGTAAACGATAATCTGATTTTGATATGTAGCTGTCGCTGTCACTTTCCCTATCAGTTTGTTTCCCTGATTAAATAAATGGGTTTAAATGAAGACTTATGTAAATAAATAAGCTCTGGCAGTAACCCACTAAAATACATGCCTTTAAGGCAACGATTCCACAGAGTTTCAAACGCATTTGAGCAATTTCTCTACTTATTAGATATCTACCTCTGCTCAGCTCCACCCATACCCATCCCAGTGACTACACAGAACTAAATGAAAACATGCTAAAGAAGAAAATTTTTATTAAAAAGAGTTGCCAAGGCTCAGTCTGGAAACCAATCATTACTATTTGGTTCTAAACAGGAAAGCAAATTTCCATTAGTTTTTTTATTTTTTAACTTTGAACCAAACAGTTGTACTCCCAGGAACTTGATTTGCATACCTGTCTTATAACACCTTTCAAGAAATACATTATTAGAAAACAGCAAACCTAGGGATCTTGATACTACAGTATCAGGGTTTCTAACACCCCAGCTGGTCTCTTATATCACAATAATGCCCGCATAGTTGCACATTAATGCTTATGTATATGCCTTTGAAGTGTTTGTGAGCAGTAAAGAAAAATCTAAAAAGTCACTGCCCCCATTAAAAAAAGTAAAGAGCAAGTAGCACGGCAGTTCACCATTCTTGTGTTCAAACAGTGCACACTTGGCAACAATAGACTGAATGTTGTCTCAGGAAAACTACAAATATTCAAATTGTGATGCCTTGCTTTTAAGGAAACTGCTGGATAGTTGGAAGTAAGGCAGTAAAACAGCCACCTCTATCCATTACTGGGCTACTGGAGAATTACTTTTTTAAAGTTTCACCAAAAAGTTGGTTACCCGAAGACAGGGAGTGGTCATACCTCTCCAGATTGAAGGTAGGTAGACATACACACACACAAAACATGCTGCATAGTTTGTGTTCCTTGGGAAGAATATGATTCTGTAGTATGTGTAAAAAATGAATATACACTACTATTCATATTCAAACTCCTCTCTTTCAAAACACTTATCCTTTATGTATTTTGGTGCTGACAAACTGGTAGAGATTCAAATAACTTTGAAGCCAAATACAACAACTGTAAGCCTACACACGGTCTTATAATAAAATACTCAAAAGAATGAGTGATGGGCTCAATAATGCATATCTCGTTGCTTGTTTGTAAAAAGGCATTTAAACGGTATTTTTTATTGATTTGTTGAAAAACAAGTGGAGACATCATAAGGCAAAATACAGCACAGACTTTTGTCAGCATGATGGTTATCCAGCTAAGGTTAGCTATAAAATAAGTAGTGCTTAATAAATAAATCCTGTGTAGCTGCATTGGTTTATTGGTTACCTGAATAGCTGGGTTGGTCCTAGGATCTTTTCAGCCCCAAGCTGAGATGGTTCCATTTGGCTACCTACCACCGACCTTGCTGAAACACTCCATCAATAACAAGGATAACAGGTTATCTCTGAAGAGACAGTGTATTATCCTTCTGAGTCGGGACATACAGAGATTTCCATTTTTGCTTATTTCTCAGTGGAATCTGTATTTTTTCACAGAAAATTATAAGAGTCAAAGTAGAGAGAAGCAAGGCTGTACATGCAGTGACCAGAAACTAATCTGCCTTTTTTTAACAGAAACACAATGATATTTATTTCTCAGTGATGGAATGGGTCAAAACATGTTACTGGTAAATCATTTGCATTTTATTTGCATTTTTGAGCAGCTAAATGTGATAAAGGGCATATTCCAAACAGGGAATAAAGAGGGTGCTAGAAATTCAATAAGAGGTTTTCAGTTGCCAGTTGCCTGTCTTTCTTTTCAATTATTATGCATGTATAAACTTTAAAGAAGGCAGGTGTATATATATATATATATATATATATATATATATATATATATATATATATATATATATATATACATACATGTGTGTATATATATATATATATATATATATATATATATATATATATATATATATACATACATACATACACACACACATACACACACACACACAAACATATATATATATATATATATATATACATACACACACACATACACACACACACACAAACACACTGATATTTGACCTATGTGATATTTATCTGGAGTAGTAACAGACATAGGTTTAAAGTATTAAACTTTTGGCTGTGATCAAATATTATCACTGCAGTTGTATTGGTATTAAGATTACAGTGATTTGTTAAAAGCCAAAGGCATAGATGAGAAAAGTATTTTTTATAGAATTATATGAATAAAATCCATGGAAAGTCCAGCTCCGTGAAAGAAAATAGCATCTTCATACACTGTGATTACTGCATGACAAAGAGATTTATTAACTATGCTCTTGGCCTTGGTCATTGCTTAAAAGGGTCTAAGACAGAGGAATTCATTTATTCAATTAAGGGAAAAAAATATTAAAACTGCTACTTGGTTTAACCCTCATAATACAGAGCAAGCATTCCTATGAGAACTATACTAGAATGAATATAAAATTATGTATCTGCTTGCCTTAAACAACAATGGCTCATAGGGAAGGGGGTGGGGGCCTTCAGGTGTCAAATAAGACCTAAATGTCTGGAATCTAACATATTGGAATAATATTTGACATAGGTTTGCACCGATGAACAATCAACTGTAACACATGGACTCTTAAAATAGGCAACATAAAGCAACCATACTCTTAGTGAAATGACTGATTAGTTGATTAATGGAAGAAAACAGGCAGGAAGGAGCAAGTGCTAAGTTGGAAGCAATCTCTCCTTTGTCTGAACAAGCAAATAAGGTCACTGGTGACATCCTCCAAGGCTAACCTCGTGTCCAAATTGGCCACATCCACCAAGGACAATCACAAGGCCTTCTTCACGTATGTCCGCAGTCTCAAAGGCAACACCCAAATCTGCTCTGAACTGGTGATCGATAACACCACATACACAGATGCCATAGATATAGCCAACCTGCTAGCAGGCAGGTTCAGTGAAAACTTCACTCCCCTGTTCCCCCATCAGTAAACCAGGACATCCCCAGCACCTGCCCCCCTCCCCTCATTGCCAGGGAGCGGGTCCTTAATGCCCTCTCAAAGGCAAAAACTACAGTCGCTACGGGACCTGATAACAACCGTGGCTGTATCCTACATGAATTCAGGCATGACCTCTCAGCTCCATTAGACACC